>NC_051181.1:51229175-51529175 GCF_013339695.2 Rhipicephalus sanguineus
GTTGCAGCGCTCACAGCCGCGGTACGGCAACTGGGCCGCTATGTGAGGCTCTCCCATAGCCGATCATGCAATGCCAACACGCCCAGTTGTCCACCATAAAATGCCCCACAGCTTTACGCGGAATTCTCATGAACAGAAAAAAAGTATCGAAGGACCCCGGTATTCCACTCCAATTTGTTGCTGTCACATTCATTGCTTCGCCCTTGTGGTGGAACTGTGTCTTCTTTAAGATATATGTTGAAAAGCGTCGCACAAAAACCTTGCGCCAAAGCAGTCCAGCGTAGCGTGCTATATTGTTTCTGGTTTTTGTGCATCTTAAACAGTTGACTTCTGCAAACAAGCCTTTGACCGTTAACGTCTCACCGTACAGTTCAAACAAAAGCTATTTTACTTACGAACGTACAGGCATCCGCCTCACCATTTTAACGCGATAGCGTTAAAGAGCTCGTTTCGCAGAAATTCTGGTGTCAGCGTCGGTGGTTGTGAGCGAAAAATCAGCGTTGTGTGGGTGAAAATTCGAGATAGATGCAATTAAATAAATAAGAAACATCTTCGGTTTCAGTGAGAATCGAACCCAGGCCTTCGGTGCGGCAAGCCGGTGTCCTACCACAGAGCTACGCCATTGCTTGAAACTGCTTCGGAAAAAATTGGCCACGTATCTGCGTGCTTCCCTGCAAATGTCGTGTAAAGACGATAGAAGAGGCGCTGTGTGAGATATGGACGCCATCTGGCAATACGTCGGGAAACATGAGTGCTGTGTTGCGTGCTGGTAGTCCCGGCGCAGCAGCAGGCGAAGACCGGCGGTGACCAACGCGACCGGCGGGGACGCCAGCCAGCCCGAAAACGCGGTTTGGCGCGAAGCGCTGAAGCAGAGAAACGTCCGCATTGAACGAGTACTCTCCACACACTCTTTTATTTACACGTCGCCTAGGTAAAACAGGAACGCCAGAGCGGCGCCCACGACCGGCAGCCTGAAGGCCGCCCACAACGCAAATACAGAGAGACCAAAATTTCTGCGTTTAAGTTCCCCAAGAAAGACTATCGTCTTTAAAAATCCCTATACGATTTTCATAGAGTGCTAGGAGTCTCCTTAACGCGCGTTATTGCATGGCAATAGCGTAGAAGCGTACCAGGCGCCAAAACGCGTGAACTGCGCAACAAGTGGATGGTTTAAAGGCTCACCCATTACAAAGCGCTACGGCTATAGTGAACTAGAACATGTATCCTAGTGGTGCGAACGGAGGAGCCTGGCAATGCAGAGGCTGAAACCGAACGCGCCTCCTCGCCGCAAGGATCGCGGCTGCACTTTTTTCTAGCACTCCGATGCGTTCGCCTATAGTGGATTCACTATGCGTTGCTCTTTTTGTTGCCACCCTGCAGTTATTATTATTATTATTATTTTTGACAAGCGTCCAGTGCTAACAGCACTGCTCGGCGCTGCCGTTGAAGAACGTTGAGACGCCGTGAGCTGATGTATCACTGGCGTCTCAAATATGGTAGCTCCTGAAACACCTGAGTACTATATTCCTTGCAGGGGTGTCGGAACGAAATGTTTTTCGTTCCGGTTTTAGTTTCGTTCCACCGCAAAAAGTTTCGTTCCGTTTCTGTTCCGGAACGAAAAAAAAATGTTCTGTAACGGTTCGTAACGGTATTTTTATGGAAAAATTTGAAGTTAAGGTAATCATTACGAACATTGGATTTTTGATGTAGTTACTTGCCCTGCTCTTAGGAAAGTGAGACAAGGGTAAAATACGGTCTTCAGAGGAGCGGAAGTAACTGTACCACGAATTTCTACCAACTAGCACAAACCAGTATTAATTTCAAAGTCATAGTATTTATTTTCTCAAAAGACAAATACGAATTTTTCCATGGCCTCAATGCTTTGTGTCAAGGGAGTGAGCAAGATCTCAGAAGCAGCACGTCATTGAGTGTACTCTCTGATGTGCGAGACCGCTGTTCTGATGAAGAGATCGCTAGGCCTGCGCGACACACGCAGCACAGTCACAACGAAAGCTGGAAGAGCGGACTTTGTAGAGCCCGCTGGAGAGTCTCTTGGGGCAATAATAGAAGTACACATGCAAGGTACCCACTACGCCATAAATCATCCCAATTCTTCTGAAGTAGAGAAGTTCTCACTATGCCATTTTTCGTCATTCTTCGGAGTCTCGTGGTACACGCTACACTTCTGTAAGGCATTATGTACACTTTGTGCTGTGGCTGACGACGATGAAGAATTACGGCTGAGCACTTTGCAGTGGGTGCGAAGCGGTGTTGCGGAATGGGCGCCTCCATTCCATTTCAATTCCATTGCGGGGAATTAGAACTTGCCGCAATTCCATTCCTTTCAATTCCTCGGAATGAAAAAACTTGGCGCATTCGGACTCTGGGAATGGCCGGGCAGTTCAATTCTTACAATGTAATTCCTCCGCGTAAGAAAGGCATCTTGATAGCTTTATCGAGTTAAGAATGAACGCCCCATAAAGCTGATGTCATCAGATGCATTAAGAACTGCAAGAGTACGCAAAACAGGTTACCATGATCGAGGGATAGTAGCTTCCATGGTTACATATCTCGTGCAGTACAACCACCCTACTAATTCCCATAAGGGCAGTTCTCCCGCTACCTATAGTATTTGCATGGTCAGCATGTTTGAACGAATGGTGGTGTTTTAATATTGTTTATGCTTAAATGTGTTAATGCTAAAATGACGACGTAGCCTATTTTTATGCTGACAAAAGTAGTATTCAAGAAAACTAAGCAGTTTTGCCACGCGTCTGGAGCGGTTGTGAATATGGAGAAAAATAAGATTTGGTTAATGAGGAATAAGACCCTCTAGATCTGCTTGTATTAGTTGGAACAGTGCACCGCTCGGACACCTTGTGCCTTTGTATTGAATACGGAACACTGGGCCGCACTGCTCGTCAGCACTCACGCTTGTCAAGCGCTCCCGGCAAGCATAGAAGCACTAGAGTGGCACTGTTGTGGAAGACCCGACTGCCACGCAGAGGGCGCGGTTTGAAATGCCATGCGATCCTAGAAATTTGTTTGTCATTTATTTTTTTTTATATCACGCGTTAGCGGTCATGGACACCGGCGGCGGTGGACAACTATGGCGCCAAAATCAGCTGTTGAGATCTCATAACAGCTTTCGCTGTATAGTGCCTAGAATATACTTCTAGGCACTATATTCGCTGTAACAAACTTCGGCGCCGACAATGCCCTCTCTACGCTGGCCTGCGTGACAGGCACGCAAAAATCCACTTGCGTTAATATAAACATCTCTGGTTGCCACTGTTTTCGTTTTTCGCACAATTTCAACATATCTTTGCTTTGGAATTCCTGCCTGAGGTACGCGCTAATACCGTACCCTAAGATATGCTCACATTGCACGAGCTCAGTTGCTCCGGATTGCGAAGTTTTCTCGTGAACCGAAAAACAATTGAAAAAATTTCGTTTTCACTCCGGAACGAAATAATAGATAAAGTTTCGGTTACGTTTTCGTTCCGGTCCAAAATATCGTTTTTTTCGTTTTTCGTTTTCGGCTTTCGTTCCGTTCCGACACCCTGATTCCTTGGAAGTTAGTCGAAGCGAACGGCGTACACATTCTTTGTTACACGCGTTAGACAGTTTTATTTGGGCATCCGCAGCAGCTCTGCGGACGCAGCCTGCCAGCCATTCTCAATGACAGGCTGCGTCCACATATATGTAGCGGGCGCTCAACTAAAACTGTCTATTAATGGACGGCACCGCTCAACGACGCGGAACGCGGAGAAATAAACGCAAGAAACGCGCGCAAGCGCCTGCGTCAGAAGGGGCGGTGCGACTAGAAAAAGTTGCACTGGCGCCACCTGGATTTTTCTTCGCCAAGAGGAACGCCTGAACCCTCCCGTTCGCGCCACTAGGAAGTTGCTTCTATATAGTTCACTATAGCTAGAGTGACCTAGAATAGGGGGAGTGTCCAAAGCGCCGGCTCCCGCGTGGGCCTTTTGCCGTGAACTCCCGCGCCGCGCCGCTGCTGCGCCAGACCTGTGGGCTTTCCGCGCTCGGGAAGCGCGCGGAAAGCCAGGGGCGTCTGCTACGCGCTGTAGTTTTTTGCGCCGCGGTTCCACACAGGGCACTTGAAGTCTACTTAACCTTTATAATGCGGTGCGGAATGGAGCTTATCCATCTTTAAGCGTTGTGTTAGTGCTGGGGCAACAACAGAATGCAAAAAATCATGTGTCAAGCGGCATCAGCGTGGTCTAGTTCCGCTCACAAAGTTCTAGAACGTTGGTGCGTGTGTAAAAACGTGCAAAACGGACACGCACAAGTAAAGAACGAAAAAAAGACCTTATTCGCACGAGTAATCGGGCAATAGCATCACGCATACACGAATTAAGAGTAATAAGATAGTAAATTGCACGCGCAGTCAGCTGAAGTACTTGCGCGCAGTGACCGCTTCACACTAAGAGCTTTTTACTCATGGTCGCCACTGGTTTGCTAGCCATATGCACGCCGCTTTATTCGACAATTCATTAGCCTCTGCTAGATCTTTATTATGGACGGAGCACACCAGGAAGATGCAAGGGAAACAAAAAAAAGAGAGTGGAGACGGCCATACGACCACAATGCTATTGGCTTATTTTTGCTTCTGAGGTAGCGTACAACAACGCTCACCGAGCGCAAACATTTGAAAGAGAAGCAATGCCAGGTAAACTAACCTTATTCCACAAGTTTTTGCATAAAAGGCGTAATATAGAAAATGCTTTACAAATATCCAGATATCATGAAACAAAGTTACAAATGCCCCCATTCTTGCTGTACAAGCTGCCTGAACCGAAAATACGATAACAAATTGACAAATAGAAGTGTAATATCTCAATCACTTCGGAAAATTGTTCAAATGCAGAGATCCCTTATGTACCTAGCCTGAAAAAATGCAACATGCGATAATATATATATATATATATATATATATATATATATATATATATATATATATATATATATAATATATAATATATGCATATATATATGCATATATATGCAATATATATATATATATATATATATATATATATATATATATATATATATATATATATATTATATATATATATATATATATATGCATTGGATTGCTGAACGTTAGTATGGAACCTTCGCGCGAGATGCATGCATTGCTTCAAGCCTTCACTATACGAAATGAAAACAGTTTCAAACAACTCATTCTCAACTTCAGATGTTTTCACGGTTCTCGGAGGTTAGCGATCGCCCGGTTCAGAGACTACAAAAAGATGTGGACGAGTAGTTACATAAAATACAATTGTTTCCGCGGCAGTTGAGTGCGCGCCAACAGGGCATCCAACCGCACTTTCCCGCTTTTTCCTGATGACCTCAATATAGCGTCCACGACAATTTCGTGCTGAGGCTCCGGAGTACTTAAATAGCGAGTCTGCTCATCTCTTGAACAAATATAAAGAGATGACCAGGCGGGTAAAGCAAGCCTCTTTTGTCTCGCAGACGCGTGCAATCAGCTGCTCTGAACTGAGAATCACGTTTGTTTTCGGGCGATCGCTCGTAACGTGAAGTGAGGCATACACGATGATGCACTGTTATCGCTTCATTTACTTTGGTTTGTCTTGTTTTTTTTTAAGGTAGAGCCTTAGATGCCTCATCAAACACGAAAATTGACCGTCGGCATCCCGCGTAGCCAACACGAGTGATGCACAAAATCATCATGCGATGACGTCGACAGAACTTGTGACGTCATTATGACGTCATTCAACGTGACGTCATATGATGACGCCACCACGTGACATGGTCGCTTTGCATTGTTTCCGTGATCGGGGGGCGATCACGGAGGTAATGTAAAAGCAGGTGAGGTGCAGAAAGCTTGCAATGCCTTCGATCCTGTCGGCAGTCCGAAACCAGGTTATGTGCAGAAAGCTTTCGTGGAGGGGCGAGGGAGGTTCAATGCATCGACTGACGAAAAAGATGGCTTTCGTTTTCGAGTCATCTCAGGCGAATTCATAAGGGACCGTGTTTTTTTTTTCATGTAATTTTTTCGTATACATTTTACCTATGCGGTCAGTTCTTCAAAATGTATGTGTAAGTCTTACGTGTTGAGATCGATATTGGTGACCACAGCGTTTTTATCGCCTGACGGAAACAAATCATCAGACCACACGTACATCGTCAGAATTATTTCTGGCCACAGAAAGCGGGTTTGCGCGCCACACACCATATTATTATTGTTAGTCGTTACGCAAACGGCAAGCATGTCAGGTTAGTGGTGCCATGATTTATCGGTCGTGTTGGGCATACGTACATTCTGTCCCTCCGTGCCAATTTTAGTGTATACCAAGTGAACGAGACTTGAGTTACGCGAGTAATTTTTTTACTTTTGGTACCGCGGCCACGCCGACTGACACATTCGGCTTCGCATGAAATGGCTTGAAACAGCAGAGCGCCAGAGGCAGGCTTGTAAAACAAATCGAATGCACGAAATAAAAGATAGGATATGAAGGGTGCAAACTCGTTAGCATGCATGCGCTAGTTACTACGTACCTATGTGCTACGTTCTCTTGGTTATCTCCTGTTTATTCTCTCCTGCAGCAAGTTTACGTTCGTCATTCCACACGAAAGTAAGTTAAAGGGGCCCTGAAACACCTTTCTTAGTTATATTGGAATAGTCTCGTTATTGACGTATGACTCTTCACGAGTCATATGCCGCAAAAATTTTTCGAATCCGTCAAGTCTAAGTGGTGTTACCAAATTATAGAGATCACGTTCCGCAGCTTTCTCCCTCAACTCAACGCCGCTCAGCGCGCGGAAAGCTAGGCAGCGAGTCGACGGAGGGAGCGCAGAGGAGCGAGGCTCCGCCCAAGAGCGCCGGCGGAGTTTTGTTCTTCATTTTTTTCTCTCTGACGTCTGGGCGCAACCGCGTGGTCTGTGCCGCCACTTCCGGTCGGCTTGCGTCGTTCTCGTCGAGCGGAGTCGATCGCACTGTGTATCGCGCGTGCTTGAAAACTGCGCGTCGGTTTGGTAATGTTGGGTGTGCACCTCGAACGCCGTAGTGTTTTCATCGCTCTGCCAACCATGGAAGCAAACCTGCGCGCTCGTTTGGAACGAATGACAGCTGAGATCGGTTTCGGCCCATACTCCGATACACCGCCTCGTAAGACGGCACTGGCAGACGACCCCGAAGCGCCGCCATTACCGGACGCCAGCATTGTTATCGGAGACATGCTGCACGGCTGCCTCGGTCGGTCGTGAGAACGTGCCGACGATGCAGTTCCCCGCTGACGAGGCAACACTCGAACGGCTGCCACTCTCAACGGCAACCGGCGATGGTCAAAAGCACAGAAATATTCACGTTTTCGGCACTGCGCATGGCGAAGAAAACGGAACCACGCAACTACCTGCAGACGAGCTGTCGGTGAGACCGGTAGTGCTAATATTAATGTTTGTTCGGTGTTTTTAACGCGATAACATAATATAAACATACATATTATCTACTTATTGAACTCAAAATTAACAATGAAAGTAATAATGAGGGTGTTATCGTGATTATAACATCAGCCAATGGTGGAACTGCCGACAATCGCGTCATATTTTGCGGACTAATACATCATTTGTCGAGAGAAGAGGGAGCGATTTTCAGCTGACTTTGAGAATTTATTGTAAATTCCAGGCCGTGCGCATCGCTATAATATTTGGCTCGCGTGTTCTCGGGAGCCTCGACTACCGATCGGCAGCGCTTTTTGAGCATGCTCGAAAAGTGTTGCAGGGCCCCTTTAAGCGCCTTTTCTCACGATGAAGTGCGCGCAGGATGCGCTAGAGCACTACACGGGCCGATTTTTCCGGCCCGGGCCCGGCCCGGCCCGAAAACGCCATGTTCCGGCCCGCCCGAGCCCGGCCCGGTGTTCTTAAATGTGGCCCGTACCCGACCCGGGCCCGAAAGGTTTGGGCCCGGCCCGGCCCGTTTCAGCTACTTATACCTTGAGCATAAAGGAGACACTGTCCAACCTTCGGTGATTGTGAAGATACCTGCCGCACACCAGATATTATCTAGAGATTGTTTAAGGAACTTCTTTCAGTGATCACGACTTTCACTGGTACTGTGTATACTTTTGGTTGATTACGCCCGTAACACTCTTGCGAAATAATTGTAGGGCAATATAAAATATAATTGGAGTCATAGCTGGCTGTTTCATGTACGCACGCAGTGCTAACCACGCAATCTTATTTTTGCATTTCAAAGAACGACTACAAAATACCTCCATAAAGTGGGAGAAATAAACATGACAGACATTTTTAGTTTGAGTCTACATCAAGTGCGTACGAGCTAGGGCTGCTGAGTAAAAGTAGCAAGTCTCCTGCAAACTTCATCTATTGCACAATGCAATGAAAAAAAAAAAGGTGCTCTAGCTGCTTCTGGGAGGAATACACCAGACTGGACAGCGTTACATAAATTAAAGCTGTCGTGTTGACTCCTCGGCAGGAAACTGCACCCAACGTACACTACGTTTTCGTGTTCAAAACAAGAAGGTTCTTTGTCCCACCCTTCTTCTCCGAGTCACCGCCACCGCAGTGCCATAGATGTGTCAAAGCGAGGCACACCCGTTAGAGAGCGAGCCACCGTCCTCGCTGTTCCCTGAAGGTGGCTTTCTCGTCGTCTTCGTGTGACCGCCTTCGATCTTTGAAAATGTTACGCCTTAAAGCAAGACCGGACTAAGGGCTTCCAAAACAACGGTCTAATAGAGCGCCGAAGTGAACACATCTTATATACACTAATCTAGGCACTTTACCGTTTCCTTACACGGTACCCAAGAACGTCTTTCACTCACTATAATAAAGGAAACTGATATTAGGCGTTTCTTGAAATTACGTGTAGCATACCGATGGAGCAAAATTGTAGACGTCTTGTACTATGCAATTTCTGTGCACGCCAATGCACTCTAGGTGGTTTAAATTACCCGGAGACCTCAACGACGGCGTCTCATATAGCCTGGGTCACTTCGGAAAGTTAAACCCCACAAAACAACAAAAACAAAGACAACGTACACACGCAATTATACAGATACGTATGAGACCCGGGCCTAATACGGGCCTGGCTCAGGCCCGAGCCCGACCCGAGCCCGAAGACCACGGGCCCGAGCCCGGCCCGATCCAACAATCCCTTACCCGGCCCGGCCCGGCCCGCGGGCCGGGTCGGGCCCGGGCTTTCGGGCCGGCCCGGGCCCGTGCAGTGCTCTAATGCGTCCTCAAACAGCCACGGAAGTGTGGACCAATGCGGTGATAAACCAGCTGAAAGGATATATACAAAATCCCCGTTTCCCAACACACAAACTAACAAACGCGTTCTCTGTGTGATGAGTCGCTGCAGTATTATGTTACAGTGACGCAGTATTAAATATTGCCCAAATCTCCGCAATTTTAGCTAACAGCGGCCAAAATATCACGCGCGTAGCAGACGCTCGCCGCTTTGACGCGGATTCCGCCGCGGAGAAAGCCCATGGATGGATGGATGGATGCTGTGAGCGTCCCCTTTATAACGGGGCGGTGACATGTCTGCCACCATGCTCTAAGAAAAAAGAAAAAAACTTCCTTGTTTCATGCTGGCCACGGGTCCGGCATGGCAGCGCCGCGGCGCGGAAGTTCACCGCAAAAGGCCCTCGCTCCTCCCATGTATTCGCGCGGCGCTTTGGACACTCCCCCTATTCTAGGTCACTCTACTATAGCTACGGCATTGTTAATGATCATCATCAGCAACAGCGTCAACAAAGTGTGCAGCTGCGAAGCGTGCGCGTGTTGCCTTAGGGACGTGTAGTGCGCAACTGCACTTGCAGTAGGCATTCTAGGATAGTTTGCCGCGCCCAATGTTACGCACACAGACGCTACATTCCAGTGGCACGGTTGAGGTGTTCCCCCAGAAGCGAAGCTAGGCTAGCGATTGAGAAGGCGATGCGAACGGGGCCCGACTACGCTATCGCATCCAACTCTTGAAGGCGAAGCTCTAGGGTACTCCAAGTTTTTAAATGCGAAGCATTTCTTAGCGAACTTCTGCGACTTTGACCGTATCTATCTATCTATCTATCTATCTATCTATCTATCTATCTATCTATCTATCTATCTATCTATCTATCTATCTATCTATCTATCTATCTATCTATCTATCTATCTATCTATCTAGCCGCCTACGACTTTGTGCTCTCCTGGTCGCTTGGTTAATCGAATGTGCACCAAAACTGCTATGGCGTAACATGACTGTATGACGAATATAAATGACAAGTCATAACATGAAAATCATGACACGAATGTCATGTACAGCATGATTTACATGCTACGCTCATGGTGCGCTGGCGGCCGTTCCGCTAGCTTGATATACACCAAAATTGGTATCTTGTGACGCGACTGTGTGACGAACATAAATAACACGAGTTAACATGAAAATCATGACACGCATGTCATGTACAGCATGACTTACGTGCCACGCTCATGGGGCGCTGGCGGCCGTTTCGCTAGATTGATATGCACCGAAATTGGTATCTTGCGACGTGACCGTGTGAAGAACATAAATAACACGAGTTATCATGAAAATCATGACACGCATGTCATGTACAGCATGACTTACGTGCCACGCTCATGGGGCGCTGGCGGCCGTTCGCTAGCTTTATATACACCAAAATTGGTATCTTGCGACGTGACCGTGTGACGAACATAAATAACACGAATTATCATGAAAATCATGACACGCATGTCATGTACAGCATGACTTACGTGCCACGCTCATGGGGCGCTGGCGGCCATTTCGCTAGATTGATATGCACCGAAATTGGTATCTTGCGACGTGACCATGTGACGAACATAAATAACACGAGTTATCATGAAGATCATGACACGCATGTCATGTACAGCATGACTTACGTGCCACGCTCATGGTGCGCTGGTGGCCGTTTCGCTAGATTGATATGCACCGAAATTGGTATCTTGCGGCGTGACCGTGAAGAACATAAATAACACGAGTTATCATGAAAATCATGACACGCATGTCATGTACAGCATGACTTACGTGCCACGCTCATGGCGCGCTGGTGGCCGTTTCGCTAGCTTGATCTACCCCGGAACTGGTCTTGCGCGACGTCACTGTGTGACGAACATAAATAATAGGAGTTAACATGAAAACCATGACACGCATTTTCCTCAATGACATACAAGACGATGTATGCAGCTCTTTGCTGGCTGCTTCGCATTACATCGATTCCCACAATGCGTGGGATCTGCCGGCTTTTTTAACACATTTCCACCATTCTGTATCAAACACCGTGATGTATATATGGTACCGCCACAGTTACGTCCACTACATTTCTGTGCAACTCTTCGTGTTTTGCACTGGTGAAATACTCGAAAGAGAAACGCGCGAACAACAGTGCCGGGTGACGTGATAACTCTGTCATTGTTTCGTGCGCACTCAGGGGCCAGCAAGTGCGCAACGGGTCTCGAACGGAATGTACGCACATGTATGTAATCATTAGATGGCTACACTTTTTAGAGCGAAAGCTCTTCTACTCCATGTTAGAGCACTGCACGGGCCCGGGTCGGCCCGAAAGCCCGGGCCCGGCCCGGCCTGCGGGCCGGGCCGGGCCGTCCGAAGCGTTTTCCGGCGGGCCCGGGCTGGGCTCGGGCTTGAAAGTGCGGGCCCGGGCAGGGCCCGGGCTTGAAGCCGCGGGCCTGGGCAGGGCCCGGGCTTGAAGCCGCGGGCCTGGGCCGGGCCCGGGCTTGAGGCTGCGGGCCGGGCCGGACTCGGACCCGCTCATTAAAAGGCGTAAGTCGGGCCTTCAAGCACACGCGAATGTTATGCATTGCATGGTCTAAGGACTGTGCCAAGCTGAAGTGACACGTAAATATATATATATATATATATATATATATATATATATATATATATATATATATATATATATATATATATATATATATATATATATTAACAGCACTAACAATGGGCCAGATCATGGTTGTCCCATAGGAGGCATAAAGATTTCGGTCTTTTATTCGAGGTTGACACATACGATACATTTCATTTATATTCCTTGGTATTACGTGCCAAAACCACGATATGATTACGAGGCACGCCGTAGTGGCACCGGATCAATTTCGACCACCTCGAGTTCTCTAACGTGCACCTAAAGAGAGAGAGAGAGAGAGAGATAAAGGTTGAGTGAAAGGCAGGGAGGTTAACCAGAAGTTTTTCGGTTTGCTACCCTGCACTGGGGAAGGGGTAAGGGGGGATAGAAAGGTAAGGAAGGAAAAAAGAGTAACAAAAAAGGAAAGCGCACACACACTCAAGCACGGTAGCATCATAGTCGTTTAGCGAGGTCGGTTGAGCGGAGAAACTTCAGCAGCGCCTTCGTCGCTTTCTGGTTGGAAGCTAGAACGTTCCGGCACTCCAAAATTGATTGTTCAGAAAGCGGCTGGTCGTCGAGGCGCGCTAGCGTTGCTGAGAGCTGTTGTCTTTGAGGGCAATAGTGAGGACAATGACACAGCTAGGACGTGCGCAATGGTTTCCTCGCTGACACAGTGAGCACAGGCAGCACTGTCTGCCATTCTGATTCGGTAAGCAAAGCTGTTCGTGAAAGACACTCCAAGCCACAGGCGGCAGAGGACTATATACACGGGTGTTCTTGCATTTCGCCCCCACCAAATTGCGGCCGCCGTGGCCGCGGGAATCGCACCCGCGTCCTAGGACTTAACAGCGAAACAGCTTAACCGCTGAGCTACCACCGTGGGCAAAGCAACATTTCGATGCATGTACACACCGGATTTTCCGTCCGATCGCCCGCTTCAAAGCGCACGGCATCATTAATAATAATCAACAACTAATATCCTCTAGCGGGCCCGGGTCGGGCCTGGTCATGAACGCCCTGGATTAGTTTAGTAATGAACGCCCGGGCCCAGGCCAGGCCGGGCCCGGGCTTGGAACGAGGGGCCCGGGCCGGGCTCAGGCTGGGTACGGTCAAGTACGCCCGGGCCCGGGCCGGGCTCGGGCTGGGTTCGGTCATGTACGCCCGGGCCCGGGCCGGGCCCGTGCTTGGAACCACGGGCCCGGGCTGGGCTCGGGCTTCATAAAGCGGGCCCGGGCCGGGCCCGGGCCGTAAAATCCGGCCCGTGCAGTGCTCTACTCCATGTCACGCAATGTCATTAATCGCGCCAGAGTGACCTTGAGCCGCGTCCGTGCGGCCAAGGCACGTCCAGCCAGCCTTGGCCGCACGGCTCGAGGCGCGAGCCAGATAAATAGGAGAACGCTCTTGGCTCTCGGCCATCTCAGACGCTGCAGCCGCAGCTGCTGCTCTTTCGTCCCCGCGTTTCTCTCGCGCCAAGTCACACCACGTGATCCGCTTGGGAGGGACGTCGCAGCTGCGCTTACTCGGTGACTCGCCGCTGCGGTACCACTTGACCAGGCAAAGGTTTAACGGCTGCTTCGCCGGCGCTTGGTCGCTCATGTCTCACCATTGATCATAGGCGTGCGCACGTCGGAGGGGCAGGGGGGTGGGGTGGGGGGTGGGGGCGCTGCACTCACCGCAGCTGATGCCCTCCGCTTCGAATCTATCGAGTCGTCATCGTGCGCTGTGTGATCCGTAAGTTACGAACTGACGCTTGTATTTACTTCAGGTGAATGTGCTGACACTTCGACAGCAATGTATTCGCGACTATATTGCGCTGATTCCATGAACTGCTACCAAATTCTCAGCGCGTTAGGCTTAGAAGGCGTGGCTAAACAAACAGCTGATCTCGGAAATAACGGCAAAATGTGCCTCATGCTTTGTCCTCAGTGTGAAATAGCTCAGAGCAATGGCTCATTTCGCCATTTATTTGCTGCTTCCAGCGCTGAAACCAAGCCAAACGTACTTTCGCTCGGGATAACCAGGTTTACATAAATTAAACCTCCGCCAACTTTTTTTTTCAACTTTGAAGACATCTGCTAAATGGTCAAATCTTATTCCACAGCTACAGCATGGACCTCACCAGCAATGAAACCATATGGGCCTGCTTTTTCGGCTCGTTAGGAATAGCATCGTATCGCACATGCATGGACCAAGTCGTGACTCAAAGGCTGCTGGCATGTCGTACTATCAAAGACGCTCAAAGGTAACGTCACAGGTGCTCACTCCTAAAAAAATCGATGTAGTATATTAGAAGGGATAATTGTGATTGTGCATTTCGTGAAAGACTTGAATATTCGCGCACCCTAACGTCGAGCGAGTGAAGTGGGTGTATGGGAGAGAGCGTACGTCCCACAGACAGATTTTCGTAAGTTGGTCACACATCTACCCCGAGAGGTGCAAGCCTGGTTTTCCACAGACAGTAAACAGCGTAAGAAAACACACAAGTGGACGCACGGGATAAACAATTGTCCCGTGTGTCTTCCTGCGTGTTTTCTTGCGCTATTTATTGCCTGTTAGAATCCTCAAGTAGCCCAGTCAGCCACCTTACCGATTTTCCAATTCGTTTCGAGGGCCGACCATCCTGTGTGTCGCTGACGCCGATCATTGTACTGAACCTCTTAAAGAGGTAGAACTTTTTGCGTGTGGAGCATTGAATCGACAAGCAGCGGCAAAACAGCGCACATATTCGAGAGGTTTAGCTTGTCTGTAAACTTCTTGCTCTTTGCGTATACTGGGTTACCGTAGTCATTTACAGAATCAGCACATGTGGTGTCGTCGTCTCGCGGCATTTCGTCCGACTACAGAGTGATTCCCGATGCACTCCCGTAGTATGTTATAGCGACGGAAGTGACGGAGGCGCCGCGAGCAGTACGGGCTGAAAACAACAGGGAAAATATGTGTGTACATCTGCGGCAAAGGGAAAGAGTGCGTTGGAAGTTGACGCCACACGCTCTCTTGTGCTATGTTGAGCTTGGGATGCGGCTGTGATTTTGTTCGACGGGCAAGAAGTCAAGGGCTCGTCGAGGTCCGTCGTGCGGTGCTGCCTGCCGCTCGGTTGGCCAGTAACAGACTGTCCAGACAGTACGAACTCATGATGCACCAAACCGTCCATGTCAAAGAATGCAACGTGTGGCTGTTCAGGCCTACTCTGAATATGGGATTGTTTGAAACCCTTGAGGACATCAATGCTCCGACAAATTAAAAAAAATTCTTCTGGCGCTGCTACCAACGATGCATAATAATAAGAAAATAGGAGAACTCGTCCTGGAGATCGCGTCTATAGCCAGCTTATCCCCACAGGGGAAATGTCAGAGACATGGGCAGCGAGAGTACTTGACAGCTGACTACGCTATAATGAGTTACTGTGCGCATGTTGCCCTGTCTGCTGATGTGCGCTCCGCACTAGGCGCAGGTGTTTTCACAGAGCACATGTTATAGAGAGAAGCATGGAAGCCTGTTTCACCTACAAAGGTAAACATGAATATTAAAGCGCGTTCGGCACCCAGTGCTTTCTCCTCCGAAATGTTTTCTGAGTCTAAACAACCTACCATTTATTTCAGTGTCGGTCGCTTAGTCACATCAACTTTTCTTTCCCTTCCCCGGTGCAGGGTAGCTATACCGGGCTCAGCCCTGGTTAACCTCGCTGTCTTTCTTTTATCCTTCCCCTCTCTTCCTTCTTCGCTCAGTCGCACATTGAGGGCGCACGCAGAGGATGCAATATACACAGCTTCTAAAATGTGACTCGTGCAACAGACAAGAGTTTTGCTTTCGTGTCATCTTGCTACGGCCTCGGTCAGCATATTGGACTAACAGGGATGGTTAGGATAGCTGGACTACTTTGTGTGTGCCCACACAGGTCATGACATACGTCTGGCTACTTCCTGGCTCTAGTAGACAACTTATAGATAACCAAGGTGCCTACGTGATTTTTAAAAAAAGTCAGTTTCGCCCGAAAAACGCAGCACGAACACTGGAACGCAATAAACAGGCATACAATGTGAGCTTCATTGCTTTATCAGCCCTACAAATTGCAGTAAATATTGGCGCACTAAGCTAATGAGCATGATGTCATGGGTACACAGGCAAAGACAAACACATATCATTCAAAAACCGCGAAGGCTGGCTTTGACAACGCTGGCGTGACAAGCGCAAACAGAAATGAGCAAGCACATCCTGGTGCCCGTTGCCTCTTTAGGGTAACGTAAGCGGCAACATTAGACGACCGCGGAGAGAGCACACCATGCAACAATTCCTGCCTCCTCGCTGAATCATTGAAAGAGTCGCCAATTATTTTCAAGATACGGCGTGCGTCGTCGCTGCCCAAAGGAAGGGCTCCGCCACTCAGGGCCGGGAAGAGTAGAGGATGAGACGCACGCTCTATCTCTCACCCCCATATCCCTCGCACATCTCTTCATCTGATGAGTGTATGTGTACGTGGTAAAGAAAGCTTTTGCTGCTAACGATAGGCTAGCGCTTTTTTTTTAATTATACGCACTGTCTTGTGCTTAGTGATTCGTTTCTTTCCACAGAGCAGCCGTCATTAGTGCATTGCTCCTGTTTCTGCTGTACCTGGCAGGACTGGCTGTGGGTGTTGCACTGACCATGTGGTTTCGTGGCTGCGATCCTGGTCTGCAGGGAAAAATAGCCAGCATCGATCAAGTGAGGACCCCTTCAGACAAGATTGACTCATATTCGCTTACCATCGACACAATTATCACGTGCAGCCTAACATAAACGTGATGGCATTACTAAACTCAGAAATGTCGATTTGCAGATGACTTAAATATATGAGTGCTCTCCTTACATACGTATTATAATAGCTTTCCTGTTAAAGCGACCGTGCGCGTTGACTATAATTAAAGGGTGGCATTTATTATGTTAGCCTCGTGATTGTATGCTATTTGGCTGCGAGAGACAGGAACAATGCGAACCCAATAACACTACATAATTGGCGACGGTTTGGTAGTGAACTGCTCTCAATGACGGTAAGCCGTGCGCGTGAGTCAAGAACATGCGCGCGTACAAGTAAAAAAAAAAGGTACCTAAAACAGCTCACCAAACCACATAGGGAAAATTTGCATTTGTATGTGTCCTTACAGTTCGATTCGCTAGCGAAATACATGAATACACTAACTCCGGCTGTTGTAATATGCAAGATATCGAATGAAATTTAAAAAATTCAAGAAGGTCGCATCCTCTGCGATAACCAACGTTGTGCAAAGCAGTCGGCAAGAAGTTGGCTATGGCGCAATCTTCGACATTTAGCCTGATTTTACGAAGAGGATCGACGTTTTAGCGCAAATGTAGTAGTTGTGCACGTGACGAGGGCTTACCAGGTACGTCCACCACATCGTGACGCCTAAACGGTGGCTTGCAATTGGAGTTTAGGTTGGCAGTTGGGTTCAAGCACATCGGTTTTACCGAGGAGAGGTATACACGCTGCGGCACGCTGACGCGCATATCGTAAGCGGGTGTTGATCAAAATGCCACCTAACGCTGCCATTTGACATAACGCATTTCATACAATATATGAATCACTCCTGAAGGAGATTGAGAACCACATCGATATCGATCCCCAGAATGGCTCATATCTGGACGCCTATTGTGAAATGTAGAGATCTGTTCCGCGGTTGTGTTTCAAAACTTGGTGACCGCATGGGGTGCTTCACGAAAAATAAACTGTTTGAGACAAGTCCCGTCTCCGTAGCTTACCCTAACAAAGCCTTATCAATCGATATAGGCGAGTAAATAATGCGAATACCATTGAGCAAAGTAAAAAGAAAACATTTTATTCCTTGTGAAGCCGCGGGCCGTTAGCGCAACGTCCGCGGGCCGCGTGTCTGAGACCCGTGGTCTATATCAACCCAAGACATGGAAAATATACATTGACAACTTTATGAGACCTTTTGCGGGAATGCATTTATTTAGCAATAGGGGTGTTATGAGTTCAGTGCGGATATCCTGAACACAACAAAGCTAGAAGAATCCATGAAGCCAGGGCTATGCGCCAAAATTTTTGACGCGGCAAAGAGGCGGCCTTTGTGGATCGAGACTGTCGCCGATTTGCTGCGGCGGTTGTAGACCATACGCACAAATTTTCGGAACTGGACCACAAACACTGGGCGATCCGGCAGGCGACGGAAGCTGCTGAGAGACACGGCCTCTCGGCCAGCTCCTAGGCGGCAACCAAGCCAGGCAACCTGCAGGAACTCAGTAAAGTTATTCACACACACTTTCTGAGGATTAAACACGAGAAATACATACCGTTTGTTATAGGTGGTGGTTTTAATGTAGCAGATAAACGCCTACATATGTACTCCTATGACTCAACAAGCTATAGTCTTACGTTGCTCGTCCCCGCAGGAGTACACCAATGAATTCAGCTTACACTTCGTCTCTGCAAAAGTGACATCTGTGCTGTAATGTGACTGCCGGCCTTACGTGCCTGGTAAGCCAAAGCCACTCAAATTACACAAAGACGTCGATCCACCTCGTAACACTTGGCTCAAAGGGCGGCTTAAGCAGCTACTCGACCATTGGTTCGTATGAAATCGATTCCCACAATGGGTTGGATCTGCCGGAATTTTTACGCTCTCCATTTCAAGTAGGTAAATGATGTATTAAATGATGTAAAGACGAAGTACTTTGTACTAAAATTACTTGAAAAGGATGAATCGGATAAATTCTTTCTTGCACTCTACAAATAAGTGATCAGTTTCTCGCTTAGAGCTATCTCAGATGATAAGTGACGCGCAGAGGAGCCCCAAATGTAGTTCAATTTAAGGGAGACGCAGCCTTGGCGAGCAATAAGCCACTGGTTTCTTCCGTTTTCTGAGAGCAACTAATGCAGTTTTGCTTAGTTTGAACCGGTACGCATTTAATGTTACATGACCACTGTCCTTTATCTCTGTGTTATCCGTCGTTTTCGCGCTGGTTTTTCAAGTGTGTTACTGTCTTACAAACCGAGCTGCCTCCGTGTAAGTTATATTCATTCTATTTTAGATTCTCCCTTACTACGTTAACACGTATTTGGTTCACATACCTGGGTTTCTAGGACTATTCCTTGCAGGCATCGTAAGTGCAGCTACAAGGTATGACACGCTTTTTTTTGTCATCGTTTTCTAAGGATAGGTTGGGTTCTGAATTTTAGTGAATATTGCATTTCATCAGTGTCATTTGTCAATGCGTTCTTTAAAAACATGGTTGATTCCTCCGTCATATGAATCGGAATAACACGAAAGTAAAGCGTGCCCTTACAGAAGTAACTGAATGTTTACTGTATATTGATATAAAAGAGTTTGCACAATGCATATTGATGTCTGGCAGCCAATGGAACCGTTTAACGTGTATGCACCCACTTTGATGATTGGTGGTACATATCCATCCCGACGACTAACGTACATGTTAAATGATTAAACAAACCCTTGTGGTAGGTGTAGTAGTTAACGGTGAAATTGTAATCAGAGAACGAAGTGTGATAGCCAGAGGAGCGTCGCATATGGACGCAGAACTTGGTCGCCATCCCGTGGCATGTTAAAATGTGATTGAACACCACGGCCGGACTAGAGGGAAACGCAAAGCGCGTCGTGCCGGCCCGGAAGCCCGGCCGCGATTTTTCTGGGGGCGAGCGCGTGAGCGTGGAACGCGGTGTTACAGCCAGGCGAGGCAGGTGCGCGTCGCAGAGCTATTTTTTGGTTTGTATTAACGTGTTGCTGTGAGCGAGGCCGACGCTTTTACGACGCTTGGGCAAAGGTCGCCACCTCGCGGTGTGTTAAGGCATTGAGAAAATTGATATTCTATTGAAAACGAGCCGAATGGGACGGACGTGTAACGCGTTGCAGATGCTAGTCGCGGAGTCCATAGAAATGACGAATTACTTTACCTTGCCGCACCCAGAGGGCAACACCACCCCGCCGATTGTGAGAGTGGTAGATATAAAAGGCGCGTTTGTAAAGTATCGAGTCTGTGACCGTGGCGCAGTGACACAGACTAAGGCCACCAGAGCGAACCTGTCTGAAAAGGTTAGTTCTGCTTGTTCGCTCCCAAGAAGAACCCCACAAGGAAACAGCAAATATTCGGTGAAGCTTTTGTACATTCACACGCGAACAATGCAGTACTTGAAGCACGTACCAGAGCTTACTAACCAAAAATATGTTACAAAAGGTTGCTCTGGCGAAAACTGATAGATGAAAACCCTTGAATTGCTGAGTTTTTTCTCGCAGTTCAGCGGCTTGACGCCGCCAGTACGGTTCACTGTCACAATAATACTCCAGTGGAACACCTAAGTACCGCACAGGGGTAGTAGTCCATGAAATACCGGCAAAGAAGTCAGGAGTCACAGGCCATTCACCGTGCCAGTAACCCACGCATTTGCTCCAGTTGACCAGACTTCCACTCGTGTTGCAATAAAGGTTCACAATTTTAGCGGTTTCAGTGACACTTTCGTAATCTTTACAAAACACAGCTATATCATCGGCGTAAGCCAGTAACCGTACTTCAGCTTCTTGTAGTTTGTACCCTTTTATGGTACTACTTTCCATGACCTTCCGGCAAAATGACTCTATATAAATTGAAAAAAGAAGAGAAGACAAAGGACAGCCTTGCCGCACAGAACGTTCAACATTGATTCGTTTCCCGATAACTTTGTTGATGATGAGCCGCGTTTTACATCCAGTATATGCCATTCGGACCCCATCGCGAATCACGCTACCAACATTAACATAGTCCAACAAGAGAAGTAGAATGTCATGGGGTACTCGGTCAAACGCTTTTTCTAAATCAATCTGGATCATTGCAATGTGGTAATTCTGGCGTCACAGCATTCCAGTACATTTCGTGCCTTATGAATGTTTGTAAATATAGTGCGCCCTTTAATTCCGCATGTCTGGTGGTCGCCTACAATATCATGAACAACTGTCTGAAGTCTCCTTCCTAGGACTTTCATCAAAATCTTGTAGTCAATATTCGATAGACTAATTGGCCTGTATGACTTTACGTCACGTAATTTAACTGCGTCTTCAGTGGCCTTAGTCTGTGTCATTTGTATCTGCGTCAGCTAGTTAACCGGTTCATGTTCTTCCGAAATAATCGAGACCCGTTCATACGCACTGTTATACAGATTAGGCTTGGGAGGGTGTTGCCGGAACTGGTGGTGGCTTCTGGAAACATGAAAACAAATGTTAAAGGTTACTTATTAGTAGCTAATTCGTGTCTCTTTTTTAAAAACACGTTTTTCTTTGGAATATCTCTGTTCTGTTTCCCGTAAAAAGCTATACAAAGATCTAGTAGATACAATTCTTCCTGTTCCTCTTTATAGAGCAATGTACCGTGTAGGCCCAGGTCAGAATGTCTTAAGCCGAGTAAAAAAAATGGAGGTAACACCTGGAGTAAAATCCTTTTTCTTCAAATTACACAGTGCAACATTGCCTGTCAAAACATGGATGCAAGAAAAGGGCTTATTCGTTCCTTGGGGAGACCTTTGTTTACTCTGCAAGAAGCCGGAGACAATCGAACATGTTTTTCTTGACTGCTGGGATGCGGTCTTTTTTTGGGACGTTCTTCAACGCACTTTAAAAAAGGATTTGCCCCTAGACGCCTACGGCATCAGATTTCTCCCGGTTGAAAATGAGGAAGGGGTACCATTAGATTTAGTCATGTTACTGGGCCTGCACAGTATATGGCAGTCAAGAATGGCGGTACGCCATGCTGATATTAATGCACGTCCGGTTCGACAATACTTCTTCGAGTCTATATGTACATTTGTGGAAACACAGAAGGTCCAGGAAGATGTACCGGATTGGCTCCATCAAGTAGAAAGCCTTCTACAGATGAAGCAATTTTAAGAAGCTTGCAAACTGTATTTTTTATTATATTTTTTATTTTTACTTTTTTTGTTCTTTGTACGGTATATATTTTTTTTACTGCTGTATGTACGTACATAGGCAATAAAGAAAGAAAAAAAAAAGACCGTGGCGCAGTGGATAGCGTGCCCGGCATGTGTTGTTGCGGCACGAGCGGTCGTGGGTTCGACGCCCGTTAACGGGACCTTTTTAGATGCGAAGTATCTTAAGGCCGAGCTCAATCCGGTGGTGTGCGGCGTGACCACCCTTACTGCGCATGTGCATACCCTCTCCACACACCTCCTCTCCACTTTCCCTCTCCCATACCCCTCTCCCCTCCCCCTTTCCACTCTTCCTCTGAAACGCGGGCTAGACATGCCGAAATTCTCTCCTGCGCAACGCCGCGATGAGCTCGAGCGCATGCGCGTCCCCTCCCCTTCTCTCTCCTCTCCTACGCTGCCCCCCTCTCGCCCGCCTGTCGACCGCGTTCCCCGCTCGCCCTGTGAGAATTAACGGCCAGGCTAGATGGAAGATACGACGCGCGTAGCGTCCCTCTTCGCGTTCCACGACGCGAGGTCGGTAGCATGCCCAACGAACGCCAACGGAACGCGATCATGCAAGTGCTCCGGCTTCGCATCGCCTCATGGTCCCCTTTAGCGGGAGATGGTGTAATTTTTTTCTTTGCTGTCTGATTGCGTATATTTTTTCGACGACATTTCCGTGACGGAAATACGTCACTGAAGTCTTGGTGGACCCCGGCATAAAACACTTTCGTGTTAAAAAGTATTTCTCTCCTGTGTCGGCTATGTTGTCAATCGCCCTCTCTCTCTATCTCTTTTGGCCTTTCGAGCGAAAAAGAAAGATAAAAACTTGCTTGATTCTGACGCCTCGAAGGTGGGTACAAAAGATGCTAGACAGTTAAGCTGGGATCGCTTATACAAAGCTGGCCTTTTTGCATTGTGCGCAAAGTTTTAAATGCGAAGCATTTCTTAGCGCACTTCTGCAACTTTGAGCGTATCTATCTATCTATCTATCTATCTATCTATCTATCTATCTATCTATCTATCTATCTATCTATCTATCTATCTATCTATCTATCTATCTAGCCGCCTACGACTTTTTGCTCTCCTGGCCGTTTCGTTAGTGGGATGCATGCCAAAATTGGTACGGTATAACATGACTGTATGACAAACGTAAATGGCAGGTCATAACATGAAAATCATGATAGGTGTGTCATGTACAGCATGATTACATGACATGGTCTCGGGGAGCTCGCGGCCGTTTCACAAGCTTGACATGTACCAGATTTGGTATTGTGTGACGCGACTGCATGGCGAATATAAATGACAGGTGGTAACATGAGAATCATGATATGCATGTCACGTAGGGCATGATTTACATGGGAACCTCATGGAGCGCTCACAGCCGGTTCGCTAGCTTGACATACACTAAAACTGGTATTGTGTGACGTGACTGCATGGAGAATATAAATGACAGGTGGTAACCTGACAATCATGACATGCATGTCATGTAGGGCACGATTTACATGCCACGCTCATGGTGTGCTCGCGACCGGTTCGCTAGCTTGACATACACCAAAACTAGTAGTGCGGCGTGGCGCGACTGCATGGCGAATATAATGACAGGTGGTAACATGAGAATCATGATATGCATGTCATGTAGGGCATGATTTACATGGGAATCTCATGGAGCGCTCGCAGCCGGTTGGCTAGCTTGACATACACTAAAACTGGTATTGTGTGACGTGACTGCATGACGTACATAAATGACAGGTGGTAACATGACAATCATGAGATGCATGTCATGTTGAGCATGATTTACATGCCACGCTCATGGTGTGCTCGTGGGCGGTTCGCTAGCTTGACATACACCAAAACTAGTAGTGCGTGACGTGACTGTATGACGAACATAAATGACAGGTAGTTCATGACATGCATGTCATGTACGGCATGATTTACATGGGAATCTCATGGAGCGCTCGCAGCCGGTTCGCTAGCTTGACATACACTAAAACTGATATTGTGTGACGTGACTTCATGAAAAAAATAAATGACAGGTGGTAACATGACAATCATGACATGCATGTCATGTTGGGCATGATTTACATGCCACGCTCATGGTGCGCTCGTGGGCGGTTCGCTAGCTTGACATACACCAAAACTGGTATGGCGTGGCGTGGCTGTATGACGAACATAAACTACAGGTGGTAACATGACAAGCATGTCATGTACGGCATGATTTACATGCGAATCTCACGGTGTGCTCTTGAGTGGTTCGCTAGCTTGACATACACCAAGGCTGGCATTGCGTGACGTGACTCTATGACGAACATAAATGACAGGTGGTAACATGACAATCATGACATGCATGTGATGTACGGCATGATTTACATGCAAATCTCATGGTGCGCTCGTGGGTTGTTCGCTAGCTTGACATACACCAAAAACTAGTATTGCGTGACGTGACTGCATGGAGAATATAAATGACATGCATGTCATGTAGGGCATGATTTTACATGCCATGCTCATGGTGCGCTCGCCGCCGGTTCGCTAGCTTGACATACATGAAAACTGGTATTGCGTGACGTAACTGTATGACGAACGTAAATGACAGGTGGTAAGATGACAGTCATGATATGCATGTCATGTAGGGCATGATTTACATTCCGCATTCATGGTGCGCTCGCGGCAGGTTCGCTAGCTTGACATACACCAAAGCTGCTATTGCGTGACGTGAGTGTTTGACGAGCATAAATGACAGGTGGTAACATGACAATCATGATATGCATGTCATGATTTACATGCCACACTAATGGTGCCCTCGTGGCCGATTCGCTAGCTTGACATACACCATAACTGGTTTAGCCTGACGTGACTGTATGATGACTCTAAATGACAGGTGGTATACATGAAAATCATGACATGCATGTCATGTACGGCATGATTTGCATGCCACTCTTGGTGCGCTTCCGGCTGCTTTGTTAACTCGATATATGCCAAAATTGTTATGGCATAAAATCAGTGCCTTACGAACATAAATGGCAGGTGCATTATATGTACCAACATATACGTTTCATTAGCATAGTATATACCTTATTGTAAATACCCGCATGCACGCATGACAAACATACGATATATATTGGACTAGATGTCATGACATGAATAACTTCATTTGCCTCAAAGACAAGAAAGGCGATATTTGCAGCTCTTTGTTGGCTGCTTCTTTTAGTATTTCAGATTTGGACGAAATAGTCATTATTTCTTGCGTTCCACGTGCATTGTAAAAAAAACATCATTTCTTTTATAGCAGCTTTCGGCAACACAAATGGCCAAGCTTGCGCGCAAGCTGATAAATATTACATTTTGCGTAAAAAGAAAAGATGAATAACTGCCAAAGGTTGGCAAGCGCACGTCTCAAATTTTGACAAATTTGAAAGAGTGGCTGTTTAAAGCGCTCGATGCTGCCTGCTAGAAGCATGTATTTTAATTTAAGTACTATACTTTACGCTGTCAAATTCTTGTGTATTGCTTTAATGAACGAGATGTAATGATTAATGAATGCAAAGTCAAGCTATCTCTCTGCCTTGAAGCTTATATTTTTCTGCTGTCTTCCTCGTCCGGAATTAATCGATACTAACGGCCTCGCTAGAGTGGGCAATTTGCATCGGCGTTATGAAACATGACCATTAAAGAGCGCAGCTGAAACAAAAGTACTAAGTTAAATTTAAATGCACGCAGACAAGACCTAATTTTTAGGGAAGTGTCCTTAAATGGCATATGAAACGTTATTACTTACAACGTCAAACCATAAAACTGAAATAACGTTGTCTCTGGCACTAACGAAACATCGGAACCCACTGGCAACCAATCCCTCTTTATTACCGTCAACTGTGCATTGGAGTATTCAACCGCAACTTCTAGTGTTGTTTGGCTTTTGCATTATATCTAACGAACTAATAAATACTTATGAGAGCTTCTGATCACTTTCCGTGGCTCGCTATTGGTTTCGCCTTCTGTCAGCACGGTATCATCTACAATCAATTCTCAAGCGGCTATCCTATTTGTGGATGTGATTGTTCATCACTACAAGGAAGCTGAACGCCATGTGCTGTGGATCACACGTGGAACAGGTGAGAAGGTGACACAAGGCAAGTTCTTCCTACGACAATGTGAGAGGAGCAAAGTAGTGCTTAATTGATAGAGCTTAAGAAATGGCATGTATGTATGTCTTGCTCAACCGGTTATAACGTATACCAGTTTCAAGATTATGTGGCGCATAGCTAAGATACTTGTTTTTAATATTAGCGTAACATGAAGTCAAAACAAGTCGAAACAATATCAGCGACAATTGTTCAGCGACTTCAAAGCAAACTTCGAAAAGTCATGCGAAATTCGTCTGGCATACAAACAAACGAGTGATGAGAAAAGAAAGCAAAGAAAAAAACTTACTATGCTCATCTAATGTGATGAAAACGATAAGGGCGGAATGTGGTAAAGACAGAACTGCAATAGGGAGTTCACAAATACATCGAGCTAGCGCGTTTGTTTTGTAAAAGATTCGAGCGAGACAGAGGCGAAATAACTTGAGTGCTTGGCGCAATCAACACCTTGACAAACACTCTGGCTGCGGTAAACATCACCACTCATTCTTCAACAACTGTTGGTCAGTGTGTATCAATAGCCACATTCTCAGATTCTCAACACAGCTGTATAGCTGATCGCGAACGAAACGCTGCTGCTTTATTTAACACGTTTACCACACTCAGATATCTCGGTTGTGCCACTGTGGTGACATAGCACAGCTCAAGCGATTACTGTTTCTTTCTGGCACAGAGCTAAGAAAGTGCGTGCCATAATTCAAAAAGAAATGAAACTACATGTAACCATATCGCGAAGACTAGCGCATTAGGGGCGCTTCCAAATGTTTCTCGACCATTCAGATTACATTTCAACGCTATAATTTGTTTCAGCATTCATCCTCGGTATTTCCATGACAATTTACAGCACGCTATGCGTACATATGGGTTCTGTGACTAGGGTAAGCACCAACGTTTTCTGGCATTTTATAAAGTAACTTGCTTCACTAGGGATGTACAATCTAGAAAATAAATTTGGCTTGCATGCAGAATGCCTGCATTGATGTTACTGCAATCACGAGACGAGATAATTAAGAAACGTACACATGTGTATTTGCCGTTTTGTAATCACAGTAGGCCGCTAACGGTATGTAAAATAGCCTGTAGCCCTAGAACCATTACTACATTAAGTCTCAGCATGCCCCACTCTACACCCACCCCCCTCCTCCTCCCTTGTGATCCTTTCAGCATCTCTACTGTTTTTGTTCCAAGAGGACGTGCTTTCACGCGAAACTAAATGTTTAGCGCAGTCAAACCGACTATCATTTTTTTAATACATTTACGGTATCCCATAGAGTTTCATACAGTAACCTAGAGAGGAAACAGGCGCTGCGATCGTTGAGCCACCATGGGAATGACGGGAAGTACAGGCTTCGGATTGGATAGCTTTAGCTAGCGAACAGTCTACGAATCTTTTTGAGCAGTTTCAGTTTCGTTCTTCGCGCTGCATGGGTAGGGAGTGCGTTACAAAGCACTCAAGCAGTGCCTTTGTTGTTCAAAGAGGCTGAAACCACTAAATCTCTTGGTTTGCTGGGACGTTGCAGCTTCACAGGTTGCATTTGACAGTTTTAGCAAAGCGTCGTGCACTCACCGCTGCGCATAGATGAAGCGTCCCAGGTCAGTGTAGGAAATTGCATAGAGTTCACGTTTTTAAATGCGAAGCATTTCTTAGCGAACCTCTGGCACTTTGAGCGTTTCTATCTACGTATCTATCTATCTATCTATCTAGCCGCCTACGTCTGGGGGCTCACATGATCGCCTCGTTAACTTGGAGCCGACCAAAATTTGCATGGGAGGGTAACATGATTTGGTGAATACGACTGTCGGGTCATGACATGAATAAAGTGAAAATCCTGTCGCGTACGTCGTCAAACCCTTTTCTCCAGACACTTGTGGTACATACCCGCTTACCACGGGCCGCGGTGCATGGGTATGAGCCACAGGTGATTGACAGTTTATATCTACCCAGGAACGACGAAAACAGACATTAAATGCGAGAGCGTTAAGAAAAACCGACATCGGCAGCGTTGACCTGACGAATGGAAAGAATGAAAATTAGGATCCCAGCAGGAATCGAACCCAAGCATTCTGCGTGGCAATCAGGTATTCTGCCACAGAGCCACGCCAGGTCTACAAACTGGTTTGGAAAAACAGCCTCTGCAGGCGTAATGTCGGTGCAACGTCAGTTGTGGTTTTGGTGCTTGCTATCTAATTTTACAAGAAAGCAATAAACACTATACATGAGACTCCTACGATGCGTATACTCCTACGATACAGACTGCATATCAGATTAACGTCTGTGGTTCCAATGTTAGCTCCACTTTTAAAGCAGTCTACTAAACATTACATTGGTATCCCTATGATTCAGCGAGCTATATTCAAGCATTGCTCGACTCCGGAGGAATACATTAACGAAAGTTATACGTATGATATTCACATCATCGCACCGTAAAGTGCACTTAGTCCGCCAGAACGACGCAGTGTCCTCTTCATTTCTTACGAGGCTGCGCGATGGCCTCATGTTGACCGAGGATGATGTCAGATTGATTGACAGCCGCTTTGTAGACCAGGCTACGTAGGCCACATACGCCCAGGTAGTCCACGAATACGACAAGCGCCATCCACTGATGTTGGTCTACGTAGCACTATCCAGGCCTACCAGCCTCGACGGCCCATACCTCACCAACGCGAAGGGTGACTTCAGATTCCAACATGTCGCCGGCTCTATCTATAGACAATTTGTCGACGAAATCACCGAGGAATCCACGATTTCCAACGGCTGTACTATACCTCACACTTCACTACACATTGACCCCTCGTCACCGCGATCACGACCTGATCCGATAACAAGTCATGACCAACTGCTGGTGCTCACTGATCACGGGGATGATGACCTTGTTCAAGAACTGCCAGGAACGTCTTCCACAGATACACACGGGTTCGTGAAACGTGCGTGCGTTCTCTATCACAAGGGACACGCATAAGCACTGCATACTAGCTTACGGCTTCCGGTGTTGGTATAATACCGACGTTGCCGTTGCCAGCGTTATCCAACTGTAAACAACTGGTTATAAAACACATATCCGTCTTTTCAACATATATGTGTGCGTATAAAATTTATACAAATCTTTAGCGTCATTTTGTAACGCTTCGCTCAGTAAAAAAAAAACAACATTACACCACAGTCACCTTCCCACCGCATGCTTCGCATCACATCGACTCCCACGGTACGCGGGATCTGCCGAATTTTTTTTGATCAGCGCTACTTGTCAAAACTCTTTCAAATCGACTGCAAAACGACGGCTAAGCTAAGTAGACGCACCTTCACGCTCCTCTGACTCGACTTCACAACAAAACGAGAGATGCGTTGGGGGCAGACCACTTGGAAAGACGCACCTTGAATCGCAGCAGATGATACGTTAAGTGTTTCTCACTCAATACGGTACTGTTATTTCCATAAATAGATCGTGCGTACTTTCGAGGGGAAAACGAGCGTGTTTGTTTCAAGTGTTGTAAAAAAATAATTCATTATATCGTTATGCCAGATCTAGGACTCATTTGCAGAGCAATGCATACCCTGGTGGTTGAATTTGTCCAGGCATGGAGGAACGAAATAACTGAGGAGAGGCCTTCGCTCGCCCAGTTGCATTGCAAAAAGTGTGGCGGAAGTCACGTGCTTTTGCAATGGCTTCTGGGATACCTTGGTCACGCCGACGACGCCGTCGTCTCGCGCATGGATGGTCTCGCGTCGTCCGCGCCACCATCCATATGACCGCGTTGTTTTGACAGAGCCGGCTGGAGCAGCGAATGCGCATTTTTATGCAGTTGTTGCATTTCGCGGATGATGCAACGTGTTGGAGGCCTGCTGTGAGCGTTGGTCTTAACGCTTGCGTGTTTAATTGATTTTGCTAGCCGTCGAAAGCGGTTGTTTTCGAAGCAGCTTCTCCGAAAATGGTTGGCGCCGCAGCTTCGCTGTTCGGCACTGTGCTATATTGCGTCCCTCAGCGCTAGAAGGTTAGAATTCCAAGACGAGACCGACAGCTCCGACGGCTCTTAATGCGAGAGTCGGCGGTGAACCGTTCCCGTCTACAAGAGTCACAATAAACGATTGGAAAACAGTGGCCCGGTGTGCTCACCGAAGCTTCCAGCGTCAAGAATTAAAGACGTGCCTGATCCAATAGTGTTTGAAGGCGATTTGCGAAGCTGTTTGAATTGTTCGCATCCTGTTTACGTTTGTGCTCGGGAAATTTATCTGCGGCCAAGTTTTCTTCGATGTGGTCGCAGTCGACCGAACTGTGCTGCTACAGCTTGGCTCGAGTGCCATTCACGACATTCGTGCGAACGTGTAATGACGCACACGATCAAAGGATAGAGCGGAGGCGCATCCCCTTCCTGCGTAAGAAGATCAATTCAAATGTCACTGTTGCGTACCCCGAACTTACCGTTTCTGCAGAAGAACCGAGCTCTCCGCGGCGATTATCCTGCCGAGTTCAACCGTTGATTACTTGCATTCAGCTGATCAAACACGAAGTGAAAAGATGGAAATTTATTGGAGAAGTACGGTATGGGACGCATTGAAGCTGCGAGTCGCACTCAGGCACGCTACAAGCGAGCATCGCAGCACGTTTGTTCTTGAGAGGCACAAAAGTTTCACTTTTCAGGCTCGTCTGCCAGTTGGCGGCGGCCCGGCGCGACCGAGCCAACCGAGCTCGACGCTCGCCTGCAGGGTACAATCGCGGAACGATGCTATTCCCGATTCCAATGTCATATTCTATGCTATTCTTATCATCGACCACTCGCGGCTGGCTGATCGCGTTGATAACGCGGACGGACCGTCGTTCTGACCAATGGCCAAGCGCGAAAAGCACGAAAAGCACGAAAAGCATTGGAATAAAAAATAGAATCGTTCGGCGATAGCACCCCAGCTGGCTCCTCGTCCACCGCGGCGCCAGTTGCGCATGCGCAAGCGAGCCGAAGCGTGACCAACCTTGCGAGAAGGAGCTCTCTACCCTCCCCCACATCCGGCTTAAAAAAAATGTGACGTAATGGCCTCTCCTTAGTATTCCTTCCTCCATGTCCAGGTTACACTTCCATCTCACGGTCACGCCAAAGCTTTTGCAATATGTTTCACGTACAAAAGAATGAAGCAAATTTTAATAGGAAATAACTTCATATCACTTTGTTTTACACTCGGCAAACAAGCGTCGCGAATCTCAAGAACGAAAGCCATCCGAAGTAGATCCGAAGCCTGTACTTTCCATCATTCCCATGGTGGCTCAAGCGCCGCTGAATTAGCCCGCATAGACACTAGCGCCAGATTCTCCTCTAGGTATTATAGTAAGAAACCCTATGCGGTATCCTGTGTTATTGAGTAGGCCATAGAGCAGCAAGGTGCAGGTCGTAGGTTAATTGCTTATTCGGAAAGATGCTTAGTGGCGCATGTTGATCACTTTGGAAGCAAGCAGGCAGCACACGCATGGTGACCCATTCGCGTTCGGTTTCAGCGCAAGACATTGTTACCGAGTCCAAGGCAGCTTTTGGCGTGTGTCTGTTTTCTCGACCGAGCCTACTTACCCGAACACGTTTAAGGGGAGGGTGGTACCACCTAAGAACACTGCAGCAAAAAAAAGTAGTTTACGAGCGTAATAAATGTCCTACATTACAGTTAATGCTTAGACATGACTACAGTGACGGCAGTGTTAGTGCAGAAAGGACAATGACGTGAAAACGATGCAGCACACAAAGACGCTGGCATGAGTATGACGACAACAGAGGTACAAGAGTTTCGTCGTACTCTAAGTAAAACTGTCATAACCTAGTTACTTACAGCTTTTTTCGATACCATGAAACTGCATTCTTAAGAAAACAATCCGTCAACTGGGAAAGAGAAGAAAATTGTCATTGTCTGTTTTTCGCAAGTAAGTTGTTTCTACGCGATCCGACACACGTGCCAGTTCTGGTGCAGCAGTAACTGACACAGAAAGTGGAAAGTGGCAAGGCTATTCACCGATTCGGTGCATGCCGTTGTGGCCAACTTGGCAGATCATCAAGGTCATATGCCCGGAGAAAATATGTGTAATCCCATCAACAGTCCATCGTCATATTTTATCGGTGAAAAAAAGCCGACCACAGGCTTGTAAAGACAAAGGATATTTCGCAGTGAAATTAATATATATTTGGGGAGGAGGGGGGGGCGGAACATTTGTGCCAGAACCTGCATATGGTTATGAGGCACGCCTTGTGGGTGACCCCGGATTAATTTGGACCACTTAAGGTTCTTTAACGTGCACCTAAACCTAAGTAAACTGATGTTCCCGCATTGAATTGCGGCCGCCCCCCCCCCCCCCCCCCCCATGGCCATGGAAATAGAAACCGTGCCTTCAAACTCAGCAGCGCGGTATTTTACACGCTAATCTACAACGGCGGGTAAATATTATTTCGCAATGAAGAGCAGTGACTTGCTCTCTAGTTGAGGCCATGTGGAATGTTGAAGTGAAAAACTTCCTTATGTATGGGTGTCCTACGTACTGAGGTCCGCAGCTTAGGCGATCTTTTTTGTTTTCGCAACAAGGGAAGCTGAGGCGCTACCTAAGCTATACCTAAGCTACCTAAGAGGCCAGTCTTGGAAAGCCATCGGTATGAGTTTAGTTGCACGCAGTAGTATCTTCTCACAGATTTTTCTTCGTTTCCATTGCTTTTTTGTGTGTAACCACATATGGCCTCATTAACACTTTGAAATGACCACTGCACTCGGCTGTGACATCGCAGATATTCATGATGGTGTACAATGGCATCACATCAGCATTTGTGGGATTATGCCTGCTTGCCCTGCTGTTCCCGTTTGTCCACTCCAAGGCAAGTACATCTGCGCATCACTGATGTAGTGGATGTCGTAGCACGCCCATTGGGGCATTCGCACGCGTCACTTTGAAAGCTTTGCGCATTTAACCCCTATGTATAGGTACGTGCGGTAGCTTGTACTGTTCTGGTGCATATATAGTAGCGTATAAAGTTTCGAAGCGTTTCGTACAACCCTCCTAAGTGGCAAGGAATGTAGTTTTAGTAATTACTAGTTCGAAACTAATTAAGCCCTACATTTAAAAATTTGTCAGCACATATTCGCCAACTAATTCCCCGAATCATTTAAACGTAAATTTTGTATATAATACCGTGGTCGAGGACATCACGAAAACGTAGCACTAAAGCTTCTCGACGCTTTTAGACAAACTAATGAGCTAGCCTGTAAAATAAGATTTAAAAAATGACGCTGTTTGAAGAGCACTGCGAAGAGGCGCCCTGCGTGAAGTTTACTTATTTTGAGAGAGTGCGCGCTATAATTGGCGGATACACTAAAAATCTGCATTTGCTAGGAGCAGCAGTAAATCGTTCTCAGTTCAAGCTGTCTCGTTTTGTTTAGTTTGCACTAATTACTAGTTCAGAAACGAAAATTCTGGACTGCTAACTATTGGGCGCATTTGAAACAGATAGGCGCAATAGATTGGTTGGAATTCCCGACATCGAAATGCAATCGCCGCGACCTGGTTGCGGCGATTGGGCTGCCGCAGCTAGTCGTAGATTATTAGTGGTCCCTTTGCAAAACTATTGGGTTAATGTTATCGACTAGAATTCTTGACTTTCAGGAAATAAATCTGAATTGTATTATGTCGCATGTAAGCACGGTCAGAGATTAAGATGCGAGAGCAGCTGCCACTCGGAGCTAACTATCCCGCACCCCCTTCCTCCTCCTTCGTTGGCCGCTCTGTCTTTAGCGTGCATTGTATCGCAACAACATTTTCGATGCAGGGAGCCGGTATTGCGACACTCGCCACGATTGCGTATCAGATCCTACATATCAGCCGAGTAATTGGAAGCGGAAGAAAGCCTCCAAGAATGGATGTGAATCTGGACTATTGCCCCAGAAACCAAAGCACTCCCATCGTAACGTTTAATATGAGCAAGGCGACGCATGAAGCGTAAGTGTTGCCGCGTGTTGTGGTTTTTCGATTTTTCGTTGCACTTCATCCTTCAAAACGGGTACTTGTGGCTGAGTTAGAGTTCCACGAAAAAAAAAAGAAAAAACCAAAGATCTTCAGGGCATACAGCAAGGAACAGCAATTAGTACAATGTCATAAGAGTAGAGCTAATTTTCAGTTGAGTTAATTTATTAACATGTTAATCAGCATATGTCATTGAAAGGCAAGCAGAAAGCACGAGCTCGAAAAAAAAGATACAATACAAACGTAGATAGTTTCGTGTATTGACAAATAGACAGTGCTATCGAATTTTCCGCTTCTCGTAAAATTCCAGAGAGAATGTAGAGAGAAGGAAGTGGCCTTGAGTACCTCCAGACTTTATTCACTGATTCTCGGACCCGCGTTTAGAGCATGCATTCATTTTGTTCTTCAAAAGCGCATCGTAAATAAAACAGGACAGGAAGAAGCAACACACCGCAAAATCGCTTGTGATGTCGTTGAGTGTTTCTTATTCCTTTCCTGCTTTATTCGCGCTTGGCTTCTGAATAACTATGAACCAAAGTCTTCCTGATTCATATTCTTGACACTAGTAAACACATGTCGAGGCGGTCAGCACAGGGACTGCGGATTTGGTTATGTCGTAGCTGATCGCGAGTGAGCACTGTCAGTATAAGGGCAGGCAGATGCTTTCGCGGTCGTTCGTTCCGCGTGACTTGCAACCTTTAACGAGAGATAGGTGGCCGCAACCAGCGGTACAAATTCTGGTCTACAAGCAAAAATATGCTGGGAATTGAATAAGCATTGGCCCCTAACCGACTACACCGATGACAAAAAGAACTGGCTGAGCTTTAACTCTTGTAATCCTAGTTATCACGAGCGAAAGATTTGTTTGGTTTGGTTATGCAAAGCGTATACACAGTGTTCCATTAAAGTTACGCTTTATTGCAAAAGTGATGGTGAAACTACCCAGAGGTCTAAATTTTGTTGTGTCGTTGCAGTTGTGCGCGAGTCTGAGGCCAGTGCTGCAGCGAACGCTAATAGTGTTACACGCATTTGATAATCGAAACGCGGCCCTTGCTTGTTTCGCCCTTCCCTTCGCTATTATTCGTTCGTCGGCTTGCCTCTTCCCCTCTTTGAGTGATCCTCCTCGCCAGGCAAGGAGAAAGAGCAGGGAGCGCGCGCACCTGCTAGCAGACAGACAGGTTCGCCCACTGTTGCTCGTAAGATCACTTGATCGGACAGGTGACGTCACGACGGCCGCTAGTGATAGCGGGAAGGCACGGAGAGGAGGACGTGAAGGTCTGTTGGTGGTTTTGGGGCTCTTTAATGAAACACTATGTCTGCGTAGCCTTTGCGACACCGAGCCAAATATACCTTTCACTCGTGTTAACTGCGTTCATAAGAGCTAAACCTGAGCCAATTTTTTTACCATCCAGTCATGAAAGTTTGTTGTACAGCAAATAACATAGAGGAAATTCATGCATTCTACAACACTGTTGCTTGACAGTACAACAGTGTTGTCAGGAAGGATGGATAGCTGCAAGCTGTATATGGGAAGCAGCGACACCGTTGTGCATGTCACCATTCCTGGTGACATGCATTCCTGGCAAAAGCGGCAACTGAAACGGTTTTGTATATTTGTGAATCACTGATGGAACTTTGCTAAATTCAGAATAGGTATGTGACTCTTTGTGCTGATTTCAATACTACTTTTGAAGATTTGAGCTGTTCGAATATTTCGAATAATGAACGTAACTTGCGAATTGAATCGAATGCCGCACTAGTCGAATAAGATATTCGAAGTTTCGAATATTATCACCCCTCTACTGCTCAGAGATTCTACATGGAGGCGATGGTATACAGGCGCTTCCCTCCTTGTAAATACTGTCGCTTACATGACATTCCTGTTTTTGCTTTGTGCAGCACCTTAAAAGGATAATAAAGCAAAATCAGAAAATTTTGCGAAAGTGCTGAAAATGAATTCTCAGTGTGCAACCTGCGATTACATAAAAAAAAGTCGTCACTTATCGAACTTCTTAGTGGGTGGTCTTATTTTCTAAGTTTTTGCAAGCGTGCGCCAAGCCACTCGGCCAACGCGAGTTGGGAGCCGTGACGTCATGACTCCCTCATTGACAGCCGGCCGGCCGGCCGCCGTCTTTCGAAGCGCGCGCGCCGTCACAAAGCTGCGCAGTATGCATTCATATCGTGCTCCCTCTACCAGCGATGAATTCAACTCTGATGATGCAGGCCATTTCCACTTGCCAAGAATTTACGGTTACGAGCCTCCTGTGCCAAGCGACGAAGAGGAGCAGGAGGCCGCGGACGTGCCAGTCAGGCAGTCCGGGCCAGAAACAAGGTCCAGCGAGCAGCGGTAGCAGTAGAAACAGTATTGTTACGGAGTGTGTTAAATGCGTTGTTTCATCAGCTTCGTTGAGGTAGAAAAGCAGTAATTGCGGATGAATTGAGGCATCGTATTTCGTCGCTTTGTATTTACTTATGCGGTCGACGTTCGAACGCTGCGCAGTTCGTTTTTTGCGCGACGAGGCACCGCGTGTGTGAAATTTCTCAGCCGTTGCATATATAGCTCTGTGCATACGGCAGCTACTGTCACACCCACGCTGCCCCAAGCCACTTATTGGTTGAATTAATCGAAATCGGTTGGCTTCATCACGATGGAGAGCACGGATTATTCGAAAGCCAGCCTCGTTTGCCCTCGTTACAGCTACCGCCCCCGTACCATGATTTTGCTGTTCTCCTTTTTACAACGAAAGCTGTTATGAGATCACAACAAGGGCCGTTTTTGGCGCCGTAGTTGTCCGCCGCCGCCGCCGCCGTTGTCCGTAACCACTGTCGCTCGAAATAAGAAAAACATTTCCACGATGGAACGAGGTTCGAACCTGGGCCCTCTGCGTGGGAGCCCAGTATCCTACCTCAGAGCCATGCCGGTGTTTGAAACTGATTTGCAAAGATAGCCTATACAGGCTTCATATCGAGAAGGAACCACATTAACATATTGTCGCAACGCGGAAATAACAAGATACAGGACCACGTTGAGACGACGAAAGACAAGTCTGTATTCGGATAACCAGAAAACACAAGAGCACACGCTTCAACGTCGTCTTCCTCAAAGGGCCCAGAGCTGAAGCTCGTGCTGCTCGCTTCTTTGTCCTCTGTCGTCCTGACGGCTATTAATCGTGACAGCCTCCCTTCCAAGGAAGCATTGTCCCGATGCTTCATCGTCACGGCAGCAGGGTTTGTATGCACTGGCAGCTCATGAGTTCATTCGGACAAATAGGGCTTCATCCGAACCACGTGAACAACTTCTGGCGTATGCCTTTGACGCCTTGAACAACGTGGACTGTCGAGAACAACCTGATAGTTAACATCAGCGAGACGTCGGAGGACTTTATACGGCCCAAAGTACCGCCGTAATAGCTTCTCTGAGAGGCCACGACGGCGAACTGGGGTCCAGACCCAAACTCTCTCTCCCGGCTCGTAGTAGACTAGTCGGTGACGTAGATTGTAGCGCCTTGTGTCATAGTCCTGCTGGCGACGAATACGTGTGCGCGCAAGTTGTCGGGCTTCTTCAAGCTGAGTTATGTAGTCGGCATCCGTTTCGACGCCATCGTTTTCATGCGGCAGCATAGCGTCGAGCATTGTTGTGACTTCACGGCCATGGAGAAGACGGAACGGTGTCATGCGTGTTGTCTCTTGCTGTGCCGTGTTGTAGGCGAAAGTGACATAAGGCAAGATCTCATCCCAGTTTCTATGCTCCACATCGACGTACATGCAGAGCATATCGGCAAGTGTCTTGTTCAGCCGCTCCGTGAGACCATTCGTTTGTGGGTGGTATGCCGTTGTACGTCGGTGAGATGTGCCGCTAAGCTTTAAAACTGTGCGTAACAGCTCGGCTGTGAATGCTGTTCCCCTGTCAGTTATTACTACAGATGGAGCTCCATGCCTCAGCACTACATTCTCTATAAAAACCGGGCTGCTTCACTTGCCGTGCCCCTCTCCAGAGCCTTGGTTTCGGCGTAGCGAGTGAGGTAGTCTGTGGCTACAATTATCCATTTGCGTTCCGCAGCCGAAGTTGGAAATGGGCCTAGGAGATCCATTCCGACTTGGGCGAATGGAGTTTCCGGTACATCAATAGGATGGAGGAGCCCGGCTGGTTTGACGCCGGGCACTTTCCTACGCTGGCATTCAAGGCAACTCCGCACGTACTGTTGAACGGTCGCCGTCAGTCTTGGCCAGAAGTACTTTTGTCTCACTCGGCATAGCGTTCGTGTGTAGCCCAAATGACCGGATGTTGCTTCATCATGGCACGCCTGCAGTACTTCTCTCCTGAGCGGTGTTGGAACAACGAGCAAGTAGGTGTTCCGTTCGGCGAAAAGTTCACCTTACATAGGACGTCGTTTCGCAAGCAAAATGATGCTACTCCTCTTGCGAAGATCTTTGGCACAGTGGATGTGCGTCCCTCCAAGAAACCAATAATGGAGTGCAATTCGGGGTCATCGCGTTGCTGCTGTGCGATTGTAGTGGTGTTGACAACACCGACAAAGGCCGCGTCGTCGTCATCTTCGACATTTGCATGTTCAAATGGCGCACGAGAAAGGCAATCAGCATCCGTATGTCGCTTCCCTGATTTGTATACAATAGCCATATCGAATTCTTGAAGCTTAAGGCTCCAGCGCGCCAGTCGTCCTGATGGGTCTTTTAAGTTCGTCAACCGACAAAGGGAATGATGGTCGCTGACAACTTTAAACGGGCGGCCGTACAAATATGGGCGAAACTTTATAACAGCCCACACCACTGCAAGGTACTCTTTTTCAGTGGTGGAATAATTCTCTTCCGTGCGGGAGAGGGTCCTGCTCGCATAAGCAATTACTCGTTCGGAGCCATCTTGCCACTGCATGAGTACGGCTCCTAAGCCGACATTGCTGGCGTCGGTGTGAACCACTGTCGGAGCGTCATCGTCAAAGTGCCCGAGGACTGGCGGCTTTTGGAGGCGTTGCCGCAGCTCGTTGAACGCTTCCTGCTGCTCTTCACCCCACACGAATCTGACATCTTCTCTGGTGAGGCGTGTCAACGGCGAGGCAATGCGTGAAAAGTTCTGAATGAAGCGTCGGTAATAGGCGCACAGTCCTAAAAATCGTCTGACTGCCTTTTTGTCAGATGGTGCGGGAAAACTTGCCACGGCAGCTATTTTGTCGGAGTCAGGCCGCACACCTTCACTGCTGACAAGATGCCCCAGAAACAGAAGCTCTTCGAAGCCAAAGTGACATTTTTCTGGTTTAAGCGTTAGTCCAGCAGATCGTATCGCTTGAAGTACCGCGTGCAGTCGCTTCAAGTGCTCGTCAAATGTCGCAGAAAATACAATGACATCGTCCAAATATACCAGGCACGTTTGCCACTTGAGGCCTGATAGTACGGTGTCCATGAGCCGTTGAAATGTTGCCGGTGCAGAGCACAAGCCGAAAGGGAGTACCTTAAATTCATAAAGGCCATCGGGTGTCACGAATGCTGTTTTTTCTCGGTCTCTTTCGTCGACCTCTATCTGCCAATATCCGCTCCTTAAATCCATCGACGAGAAATAACGTGCATGCCGTAGTCTATCGAGGGAATCGTCTATACGAGGTAGCGGGTAAACGTCTTTTTTCGTAACCTGATTGAGCTTGCGGTAGTCCACGCAGAAACGTAAGGTGCCGTCTTTTTTCTTCACTAATACTACCGGCGATGCCCAAGGACTCTTCTACGGCTGAATAACGTCATCCTGAAGCATCTTTCGCACCTGCCTTTCTATGGCTTCACGTTCCCGCGGAGCTACTCGGTACGGGTTCTGCCGTATGGGTCTGGCCATTTCATCCGTAATGATGCGATGTTTCGTCAAAGGCGCTTGACGAACTCTGGACGTCGAAGAGAAACAATCTTGAAACTGATTAATAAGCTCCAGGAGGCTTTGCTTCTGCGTAGGCAGCAAACTTGGGCCAACATCGACGGATAGAGGTACGGGCAGCAGGTTGGTGTGATCGTCTTGCTCCGCAGTCAAGCAGCCTGCGACCTCAGTGAGCTCCTCCACGTACGCGACTGCCATACCTCGAGCAAGATGTCGTCGCTCAGGGCTGAAGTTTGTGACTAGAACTTGCGTGTGTCCGGAATTTATGCTTACGACGCCTCTTGCAATGGATAGGCCATGACTGAATAACAATGTTGGAATTTGTTCGGCGATCTTGTCGGACTTGCCTAGTAGGTCGCATGTTACAGCCACGAGAGCGCTTGACCGCGGAGGAATAGTCACGTCATCGTCGAAGACCCGCAGATGTTTACGTCGCTGATCTGCACAGTGCATATCCGAAACTTGATCTGGGGCCATCCAAAACAGTTACCGACCTGTCCTGGAATGTCTATAACGGCGCCGTATTCAGACAGGAAATCCATGCCCAAGATCAGGTCTTGGCAGCACTCCGACAAAATGAGGAACGTAGCAACGAAAGCCGAATTACCGATCTGAATTCTGGCGGTACATTTGCCAGTCGGCCTCATCAGTTGACCACCCGCAGTTTTGATGTTGGGCCCCGTCCATGAAGTTTTAACTTTTTTGAGGCAGTCGGCGAGCTTCCGGCTTATAGTAGAGAAATCCGCACCAGTATCCACCAGCGCTGTCACTGGGCGTCCGTCTATGTAAACAGCTAGGTCGGCGCTTACGATTTCCTTGGGGGTCGGCGACGTCGTATCGTCCGTCGTGTCGCCGTATCGTACGGTTGGGGGTGTTGTGGCATCTCGACGGGCGGCAACCTTCCCCCCAAAGGTCGCTGCTGTTAGTTTTCCCGACGAGGGCTGGGGGATCTGCCCCGGACAGTGTCGGCGTAGCTACGACGGTGCGGCGAAGAGCTCGGCGCAGGTGACGGAGAGCGGGGTCGACGATACGGACCAAATGGCTCTGCTTGCGGGGGCATGTTATTGTCGCGGCGGTTGTCAAAACGAGCTCGTGGAAAGGTCGGCGCATAAATCTGAGATCTCTGTTCACGGTAAGGGCAAATGCGGTAAACATGGCCGGCTTCTCCGCAATGGAAACAAAGTGGACGGCGGTCGACGGTGCGCCACAAGTCCGTCTTACGAACAAATGGTCGACTGGTGGTCATCCTTTGCGACCAGGTTGGAGACGCTGGCGGAGGGTAGAGCGGCGATGTTTCCGTATGCGCATTAAGCTGTGGAGTCGGCGGCGGCGGCGATGGAATGTACGCTGGGATCACCGGCTCGTTGCAAGTGCGAGAGAGAGGAGACGAGTTGTGCGGCACTGGCGTTGGACGAGGGACGGCTGACGCATAGTTGACAGATCGCTGGTCTGGTAGCGAATCGGGCAAAGAGAATGCTTGCCTGATTTCCTGTCGTACAACTTCCGCAACAGAAGCCATTGCAGGTTCTTGCGGAGTCACAAGGAGGTTGCGGATCTCTTCACGAACAACCTCGCGAATGAGCTCACGTAGAGAACCTCCACTGCCGGCCGTCAGAGCAGAGACGTTGATCGCGGCGTTGTTTGGTCGGTCGTAATAGCGGCACCGTTGCTGTAGTGCTCGCTCGATAGTGGTAGCCTCTTGGACGAATTCCGCAACGGTGGTCGGCGGGTTGCGAAGAAGACCGGCGAACAGTTGTTCTTTGACGCCTCGCATCAAATGTCGTAGTTTCTTGGCCTCAGGCATCTCAGGGTCAGCTCGTCGAAATAGGCGGGTCATGTCCTCTGCAAACATGGCGACACCCTCATTCGGTTTCTGTATACGAGACTCGATGAGTTGCTGAGCCGAATCGCGGCGGTCGTTGTTAGCGAAGGTGCTGCGAAGTTGCTGCCGAAAGGCATCCCAAGAAGACAATGTGGCCCCGCGGTTCTCATACCATGTACGAGCGCTATCCGCTAGAGCAAAGTAGACGCGCGAGAGCTTCTGTTATACGGTCCAATGGTTTGCCTTGGCGACTCGCTCATACTGGTCTAACCAATCCTCGACGTCTTCATAAACCTCGCCGTGGAAGGTCTCGGGAATCCGAGGCTGCTCAACAGTCAGCTGTGAAGCGCCTCCAGTTGCCATTTCTGCAGACGGAGTCCTTGGCTGGAGAGGTTCCAGAGGGATCGTGTCGGGACTGAGACCTCGCTGTCGGCGACTGTAGCGGTGGACAGGAGTATCCACCGCAGGAACAGGTTCCGGTGTCGGACTGGAAGTGCCGGATCGTGGAGGAGTCCCGAGCATCAGACGTAGAAGTCCAGCACCTCCACCAGTGTCGCAACGCGGAAATAACAAGATACAGGACCACGTTGCGACGACGAAAGACAAGTCTGTATTCGGATAACCAGAAAACACAAGAGCACACGCTTCAACGTCGTCTTCCTCAGAGGGCCCAGAGCTGAAGCTCGTGCTGTTCGCTTCTTTGTCCTCTGTCGTCCTGCCGGCTATTAATCGTGACAATATGTAATGTAGCGTGGTAGAAGAGTAAAATAACAACCAAGCGTCACACAACGCGAATTCTGTAACCAGGCGTCACACAATGCGAATTACGCAACGTGTGGGTTGTTGAATGCTTCCAACCGATTACAAAGGGCTCTGCCATAATTCTTCATCGTCATCAGCCACAGCATCAACAAAGTGCACATAATGCCTTACAGGTGTTTAGCAGGTACCACGGTTCTCCGCAGAATGACGAAAAATTTCATAGTGGCTGGTTCTCTACTTCACAAAAATTATGATGATTTATAGCGTAGTGGGTTCCTCGCAAGTGCACTTCTATTGGTTGCCAAGCAAGCCCATAAGGCTCCCATGATCCATTTCCTCAGGGTCTCAATAAAGTTAATTCCCTCTCTCTATCTCTTTCTCACGTTAGCGTATGTTATAAAGCGTGGTGGGAGAGTGACATAACGACCGGGCGTCACACAATGCGAATTAAGTAACTAGTGGGTCCTTTAAAGCTTCCAACCCATTACAAAAGGCTCAGTCATAACTCTTCATCCTCATCAGCCGTCGTATCGAGAAACTGCTCATAATGCCTTACAGATGGTACCACGCCTCTCCGCAGAGTGACGAGTAATGCCGTGGTGGGTGCTTCGCAACTTCACAAAAATTATGATTTGTGGCATAGTGGGCACGTTGATAGTGTACTCGTATTAGTAGCCACAAGAGAGCTTATAACGAGCTCTAGAAATGCCGCTCTTCGAGCTTTCGCTGTGACTGTGCTGCGCTTTCCGCGCAGGCCTGGCAATTTTTTTTTTTCAGGCGCAGCTAAGTGAAGCACGAAGTGTTCCGAGCTAGCAAATGAAGTCAATTTTTAAACGTGTCCAGGTTTGGCGTGATGGCTGAGCAGTACGTAATCCAAAGTCTATGCCGCTTGCCATCTGTAGGAAAGGTATGCGACGGTGTCTCGCGACCGACGATCCTGTTGTAACAGCCTTCAGCGCAGCAGTAGCTAGGCATTTCCTTCCGCCACGATGAACGCTTCAAGACTGAAGACCGACCGCGGGAAAGCATGTGTCATACAGAGAGATACGTTTCCTCGACGTTCCAGACGTGCCACAAGTGCAAGCGAGTAGCGCCGACAGCAATGAACAGGCACCGCGGCCCCCACGGCTACTGCGGGCACGCGCGCGCGGGGTGTCATGACGTCATGCAGCTGCTACCGACGGCCGCTAGGGCGCTAGGCACAACCGAAAATCGCTGAAAAAATGTTTCTAGTCCCTTTTCTCAAATCACTTTGTTGTATTTGTCATTTTTAGCAGTTAAACTCTTGTTCTGCTACACAGCACCGCCCGCAATGTTATCGTTTCGTATCCCTTTACCAAAATGCTCGTCCTATGAAAATGAGCTTGGTAAGCACACATTCTACTGTGGGCCGAACGAGGGGCGTAGAAATGGGCGTGACAGCCTCGAACATACAATAATAATTTTGGAATAGCACTCATTCAACACCTCCTACAGGAGGTGTTGGCTCGTTCCGTTGCCATTGTGTGCTGATGTTGTTCTGGTGTCTTGGTGCTGCTTCAAGGCATGTACTATGGCATCAGCTGCTTTATTCACATGTAGAAAGAGAGGCATCTTGTTAGCCAGAACGGTGGCTTTGGTCTTCAGCGTATACGTGGAAGACCCAGAAAGATGTGTCTAGGTTTCGCATGATCTGTGCACTAAACGTATCTCTAGACTAACTGAGAACTGCGTGAGCCATGGGAACGTTTGCACAGCGTTATAGTACAGCCGTCGATTTGGGGTTCAGTGAAGTTTGTATCGCAAAACCATTCCTTTTCGGCAATATTGGTATGTAACCTGTAACTCACTACTGTTGTGCGGGCCTATGTGATTAAAACGAGATTTTAAGCGAGGTTAATGGTGAATATAAGTGACTCGAGCGCAGTTGACAATGTGACTGCCAATTCTAGACGGTTTCGCTGTTTGTAAACAAACTGGCATGCGCCGAACGGTCTGCCCAAGAAGACTTCCGGTGCGACAATTCCGGTAATGCTTTTACTGCGAAAGCTGTTATGAGATCATTTCAACGGCCGTTTTTGGCGCCGTAGTTGTCCGCCGCCGCCGCCGCCGGTGTCCGTAACCGCTATCGTACGAAATAAGAAAAATAATTCCAGGATGAAACGAGGTTCGAACCTGGGCCCTCTGCGTGGGAGCCCAGTGTTCTACCTCAGAGCCATGCCGGTGCTTGAAACTGCGTTGCAAAAAGACCCTATACAGGCTTCATGTCGGGACGTAACCACATTAACATATGTAATGTAGTGTGGTAGAAGAGCAAAATAACAACCAGGCGTCACACAAACGCGAATTATGTAACCGGGCGTCACACAATGCGAATTGCGCAACCAGTGGATTGTTGAATGCTTCCAACCCATTACTAAGGCCTCTGCGATAATTCTTCATCGTCATCAGCCACAGCATAGACAAAGTGCACTAATGCCTTACAGGTGTTTAGCGAGTACCACAGTTCTCCGCAGAATGACGAAAAATTGCATAGTGGCTGCTTCCCTACTTCACAAAAATTGTGATGATTTATAGTGTAGTGGGTTCCTCGCAAGTGCACTTCTATTGGTTGCCAAGGAAGCCCATAAGGCTCTCATGATCCATTTCCTCAGGCTCTGAATAAAGTTATTCCCTCTCTCTCTCTCTCGCTCTCCGTTTCTGCGGTTAACGTATGTTATAAAGCGTGTTGGGACAGTTAAATAACGACCGGGCGTCACACAATATGAATTACGTAACTAGTGGGTCGTTTAAAGCTTCCAACCCATTACAAAGGACTCAGCCACAATTCTTCATCGTCATCAACCGTCGCATCAACAAAATGGACATAATGCCTTACAGATCGTACCTCGCTTCTCCGCAGAATAACGAATAATGTCGTGGTGGATGCTTCCCAACTTTCCAAAAATTATGATTTGTGGCGTAGTTGGTACGTTGCTAATGTACTTGTATTAGTAGCCACAAGAGAGTTAATAACGGGCTCTAGAAATGCCGCTCTTCCAGCTTTCGCTGTGACTGTGCTGCGCTTTCCGCGCTGGCCTGGCGTTTTTTCAACGGCCCGGCGGTGCTTGCCTGGTGTATTTGAGTTTGTTGCTCTATCGTTCCTGGCGCATTCCTTCAGATGTCTTTAGAGCGATGTCTAGCGATTGCGTGAAGGGGCTCGATGAGTTCGTACGGGAGAGGGTCAAGCAGAGAGCGCAGTGGCGAGGAGAAGAGTTGCCTGATCCCCTAGATATGGAAGTTGGGCAATTCAGCTTTTCGACTGGAGCTGATAACCTGCCTCCTGTCACAGCCGCTGAAATATTTATGTAATTTGGTCTAGGCACACAAAATTACAATAAAGCGCTTATTACTAGAGCCGGTGTCACACCGGGTACTTGTGATAGAGATCTGCGCGGATCGGAATTGACCGCGATCCAAAGTGTTCGGTGTGACTGAGATACTCATTACGTGATCGCGTCAGGTGCAAATGGGTCAAGCCAACTAGTGAGCTTTACTAACGAGTACACTCTTCATGAATCAAATTTTCAAGCAAACCCGCCTAAACGTACAGTCCACGCTCACACCGAAAGATAAATTAGCCAGAGTGCGACGAACTCCATTGGAAGGCCACACGACAGGCGATGAGTCATTTTCGCGCACCTATGCGAACCCGCTCGCAGGCGTCGCTCTCAGAAAAAGCAAATGCAACGGCGTCACTACGATTGGCAACGAGACGTGGGCACTGCGACGTACACTGTGCGGCAATTCATGCTGAGCGCGGCTGCTTTGGTGTCCTGAGTATTGCTTCGAACAGTACACATCACTGATGAGGCCCCAACTACAAGAAACACCTTTACAATGGGTTTTAGGCGTTAGCCAGCTTCGCGTTTTGCTAGCCACTTCAGGCGTCAGCGCAGTTATCGGTCATGGGAGGAAGAAGACGGCGTTGTCGTCCGACGTGTTCCTTGTAATTGGGGACCTTCGACTAACGTCCGAGCTTGACCTCTGTCCCATTAAAGTATGCGTTGAGCTTTACTTCCCTTTGATGAAATGGGCAGAACAAATATACGCGCCCTTTGAGGGAATCCATTTATCTCGCCCGATCGCTGCAATCCAGGCGCTCTTTCTGCCTTCCTCTGTCAAGAAATACAACGTTTGCACTTGCGATAGCAAATTAGTTCCAGATCGCAGCAGTGCCCGAGTCGCGGGCGCTTCGTCGGAATAATTCTATCCGCAGAACACATCGAAACACAAGCAGCCGCGGCCAGCAACGCAGACTAAAATCACGCTAAAACAACGTAAACAGGAAGTTTTCTAAGGTGCGTTTCCGGTGAAAGCACAATGTTGTCAGAGAGCGGCAAGCGCAGGCGAAAACGTCTCTATTTTCTTCTTGGGTGACTGTTTAGCCTAAGTTCGCTTTACTATTTCCCCTTTTTTTTAAGGACAGAAGAACCTTTCATTCTATTCCGTGTTTCCTATATGTGGACCAGCTTCTTTGCTGTTTTAGCAACTGTCGTCATTGGTATGCTCGTCAGCTGCCTTACAGGTAAGGTCTCCAACAATTGTCTAACATTTTCCGTCAAATATATAGCCAAATGCAGCAGTGTAATGGGATGAGTAGAGTTTATGTATTCTTTCCTTATTTAGACAAAACTCAACGATCTTCCCCGCAAGTTAGTGATGGTATGCCGTTTACTAATTCGTACAAAACCAGTTGCAGACGTGAGGATTTGGTATTGCTACAACGCACGACACTCACTCAGTAGAACATCTGTGGAACGTTCTTTATTCCATATGAGCAAGGACACAGGCAAACACGAGGTCACTCATAGCCGAATGTCACGAGACGGGCGAGCCCCGCTCCTTGCTCGTGATGATGATAGTGGTAGAGGATACCACAGGTATGTTTTCACATATCCCATTACACATTATTTCTATCTATCTATCTATCTATCTATCTATCTATCTATCTATCTATCTATCTATCTATCTATCTATCTATCTATCTATCTATCTATCTATCTATCTATCTATCTATCTATTCTGCAGAAGTAACTACGTTTAACGCTGCGCGGCGCTCGGCTTCCTTTATATATATCGCATAAATTTAGCTTTCTCCTCCTACATCTCGAATAAACGCATTATTTAGCCGCTAAATGCATGCGATAAATTAGCAGCATTCCTGACTACATTCACGTGTTGCTGTGTTTGCGAAATAGGCAGAGGCTCACACCTCATGCTGACGGTGATTATGATGACAAGATTACGATCAAGAAGGAAAATATAAGCAATAGCGTACTTTTCTTTGAACATTCGCGTCAAAAGTGCCTACTTATACCACCTTGCTCATTCCCCTAGTGCATTAATATACACTGCAATATGATGTTCGCTACGTTCCATGATATGGGTATTGTTTTTTTAGGAGAAATGAGTAATAAGGATACACAGCTACACCTCTGCAATGATGGAGCAGTTCGATTATGGCGCTATGCAAGATTGCTAGATAGCGAAGAAAAGGCTGAGGTGAGGACTCCAAAGAATTCATGTACTCGCTGGTAAGCTGCCTTACACTTAATTTTTTTTCAGGAAGGGAAGACTACGATGCCTAATGAACTAAAGCATGACGTCACAACGGAAGATGAGAACCTCCTTGCAAGGAAAGATGAGACACGCATTTGATGATTACTGCAATGAACATAAACAAGCTGTCTAAATACAATAATAAATTTAAAACACATTGAGGGAAGCTTTCATTGATAAGAACTCGTTGATGTACAATGGCTGTTCATTTAAGACATCAAGGTTTTAGAAAAAAAGTAGAGAACAGGTCAATGTGGTAACATATATGACGAAGAGCAATAAAGAGTAATAAAAGAGGTGTGCCCTAGGTATCACAATGAGAACACTGGTGTAAATGTAACCTATATGAAGCTATCGGCATAGTTCAGAAAATTAGATTTAGAGTTGGTTATAGTGTGGTGGCAGATATATAGACTACTCGCCACAGTGGTGGTCTAGTGGTTATGGTGCTCTACTGCTGATCCGAATAATGCGGTATCAAATGCCGGCCCCGGCGGCCGCATTTTCGATGGAGGTGAAAAGGCTTGAGGCCCGCGCACTTGCATTTAGGTGCACGTTAAAGAACCCCAGATGGTCGAAATTGCTGGAGCCTTCCACTACAGCGTCCTTCATAATCATGTCGTGGTTTTGGGACGTTAAAGCCCAGTAATTATTATTATATTATCTTAAGACCAGTGCAAGCGCGATGGCTGTCTCTTCTGCTTCTGTGGAGGCATTGTTGATGATTGAGCAGGAAGTTAGAAGCTTCGCATGACTGTCAGCTACCGCCAGGGCCACGTGGAATCCTGACGCGGACCACTCCATGGTCCTCGCTATACTGTTCGTGGAAGGTATGCACCCTTGCCTTTCTGCGTTTCCCGTCTGGCACAGGGTACATGTTCATAGGGATGGGGTCATGTTGAAATGAATGCTGAGGTTAGCAGGAAGAGGGACTCCCGCTGGTGAGTGCGTAATTGTGGTCAAGTTTAATTGGGACAAGGGAGTGCGGCCAACCAATGAATTAGACAGACGAGATTTTGTGCCGTAAATGTGGTTTCCGCGAGTTTCTCAAATGTGTGATAGGGTTTGAGGAGTCGGCCATTGGATGCGTTGGGGGAAGGCGTAGAGCCATTTTCGTGCAGCTCCGTAGAAGCGCGTAAATCCGGTATCTCTCCTGTTGGAGAAGTAGGCAAGGGAGGGCACATGTGGTGCGGCTTCAGTTGTGAGCCTGGGCGATGAGGGAATCGTGTTTCGCCCGCATAGGCCAGCCCGGCGATTCGCTATGCGGCGAATCAGTCGATTGGCCTGTTGAGCGTGTGTTTCGAGAGTCCTTATGACTTCTGTGTGTGCGCCATGTGAGTAGAACACTGCCCTAGCACACGAATTTTAGAGACTATAGTGGGATGGGATGAGCACCATAGCGTGAGGAAGATGGTGGAAATGACTTAATTGCGTTGCTTGTTACGGTAGAGAAGAAGCTCTGATTTGGAAGAGGAGCAGGTAAGGCCACGCTCCCGTATATAGGTGTCGATGGTGGTCAGTGCCAATTGTAGGTGTTCTATTTAGGCGTCACTGCGGCGGTTTGCCTATAGACAGTGATTTCGTCGGCGTAGAAGCTGAAATGGATGTCGGGGATCTGAGCTAGCTCTTGGGGCAAATGAAGAAGCGCAACGTTATAAATAAAAGGGGACAACGGCTCCCTGGGGCGTCCCACGTGCGCCAAGTGGGATGCCTGGGAGGCTGTGATCAGCGAAAGTAACTGTGTCTGTGCGGTGGCTGCGGAAGTCTCGGATGTAGCTGTACATCTTTGCGCCAACTTCCAAGGTTGTAGGGTTCTGTAGGATGGCTGAGTGTGTAACGTCGTCGAATGGCTTTGTGAGTTCCACGCCCAAGATAGCTTTGGTGTCGCAGGTTCGGGAGTCGAGAATGCGATATTTTAGATGTAGGAAAACGTCCTGTGTGGACATCCCAGAACGGAATTCAAACTTTGCACGTGGGCATGCAATTCTTGCCTTTAGGTACTGGCAAATCCTGGTTTGGAGTACATGCTCTATGAGTTTACCGGCAGATGAGGTGATGGACGGGGGTCCGAGGTAAGAGGTTAGCAGAGGTCTCCCAGGTTTTGGTGTAATGACTACCTTGCCTCTTTTCATTGCGGTGGGAGGGTGCGCCTCTGCCAGCACTAATTTGAGTATTCAGTGAGGACAGCAATGTATAGGGAGTCGAGATTGCAGAGTACTTTGTTGTGTACCCCGTCCGGACCGCATGTTGAACAATTGTTAAATTTCTGTAGTTCCCCTTGAACCTCTGCTTCTGTAATGTGTTGGCAGAGGAGGTCAGTAGGAGGGGCCTGCATAGCATAGTCGGGGTGTGTTACGACAGGGAAGTATGTGGAGAAGTACTGATTTCGAAAATCTCGGAGGAGTTCTGGTGGAGGTATATTGGAAGTGTGTATAGTAGTTTCGTGCGGTTGTGTCTTTTGGCTAGTCTTAGACTGAGTTGGGTTTATTAGGTGCCTAAAGAAGTTCCATGCCTGAGGCAAACTCATATCACCATATAAATTGTTGCGTAGTGATTCCGTGTTCCGTCGTGGAAGAGTTGCTGCGTGGGTCTTTATCTCTTTGCTTAGACGGGCGAGACGACGTCTGAGAGTCTGGTTCAAACGCTGCCTTTTCGAGCGTCGTTCTAAGCTTGCTTTAACGTCGCATAAATGTCGGAGGCGGGAAGCAACTGAGTCGCTCGGGCAGGCCTCTCGTAAGGGACAAGTTACGGATTGGACATCACTTCGAAGTTGTTTGAACCATTCGGTGGCGTCTGATAGAGGTGGGTGTGCGGGCTGGCTCTACATGTGCGGAAAGAATCCCTTTTAGTGAAAGTGGAGCCTCTGGGAGGCCTGCAGGGTAGTTGCATATTTAATAAGAGAATGTCGATGATGCAATGATCACTACCCTAATTATCTTGTGAGTCACACCATGTGACACGAGGCGATCTGCGAACGTAATGTCGGCTGTGATGTCTTTATAGACACTGTCTCCCGTGCGTGTCAGAAAGGCAGGAGAGACGGGCTTGTTGCGCTGCTAGCCCCACCCGACGTCCTTTTGATGTGCGGCGCGGAGAACCCCAGGCCGTATGCGGGGCCTTAAAGGCTCCCACGACGTGTAGGCGGCACTTATTTGCTACGCTTTTCGCAAGTGGAAAAATCACAGCATATCCACGGAGTGAATGATGATGAGTGGGCGAAGCTGCGGAGGTTCATCGGTAAACCGTGAATCTTCCGTGAATTCTGCCCAGTACATCATCACCGACGTGAGATCGGACGCGTTTATACTAAAGGTTCGATGAGAGTTATGACGACTTGCAGCTCACTTTAATTTTACATGTACGCTGTGAATTTTCATTGTTTAGAAAACCATTGCTTTAGAAAACATCTGGCGTCTTTCGTTAAGCAGCTGGCGTCTTTTCGTTTTGCTTTAGAAACATCTGGCGTCTTTTCGTTTTGCTTTTAGAAAACATCTGGCGTCTTTCGTTGGTTTATTTCATCAATCAACGGCGTTTTGAACAAAATTTTTATTGTTTAATCACGCACAGGAGAAATCTCACCAGGCACTACCTTGGAGGTAAACAATGGCTGCTAATGGGAATGAGAGACAGAAGAAGTCGGCTTTTAGCTAACACTTACACTTCTACTAACGTTTCCTACTGGAACATGCCAATGGCTGCTAATGGGGAATGAGAGACAGAAGAATTCGGCTTTTAGTTAACGCGCACGCTGCGAATTTTTAAATGCGAAGCATTTCTTAGCGAACTTCTGCGACTTTGACCGTATCTATCTATCTATCTATCTATCTATCTATCTATCTATCTATCTATCTATCTATCTATCTATCTATCTATCTATCTATCTATCTATCTATCTAGCCGCCTACGACTTTGTGCTCTCCTGGTCGCTTGGTTAATCGAATGTGCACCAAAACTGCTATGGCGCAACATGACTGTATGACGAATATAAATGACAAGTCATAACATGAAAATCATGACACGAATGTCATGTACAGCATGATTTACATGCTACGCTCATGGTGCGCTGGCGGCCGTTCAGATAGCTTGATATACACCAAAATTGGTATCTTGTGACGTGACTGTGTGACGAACATAAATAACACGAGTTAACATGAAAATCATGACACGCATGTCATGTACAGCATGACTTACGTGCCACGCTCATGGTGCGCTGGCGGCCGTTTCGCTAGCTTTATATACATCAAAATTGGTATCTTGCGACGTGACCGTGTGACGAACATAAATAACGCGAGTTATCATGAAAATCTTGACACGCATGTCATGTACAGCATGACTTACGTGCCACGCTCATGGGGCGCTGGCGGCCGTTTCGCTAGATTGATATGCACCGAAATTGGTATCTTGCGACGTGACCGTGTGAAGAACATAAATAACACGAGTTATCATGAAAATCATGACACGAATGTCATGTACAGCATGACTTACGTGCCACGCTCATGGGGCGCTGGCGGCCGTTTCGCTAGCTTTATATACACCAAAATTGGTATCTTGCGACGTGACCGTGTGACGAACATAAATAACACGAATTATCATGAAAATCATGACACGCATGTCATGTACAGCATGACTTACGTGCCACGCTCATGGGGCGCTGGCGGCCGTTTCGCTAGATTGATATGCACCGAAATTGGTATATTGTGACGTGACCGTGTGACGAACATAAATAACACGAGTTATCATGAAAATCATGACACGCATGTCATGTACAGCATGACTTACGTGCCACGCTCATGGGGCGCTGGCGGCCGTTTCGCTAGATTGAGATGCACCGAAATTGGTATCTTGCGACGTGACCATGTGACGAACATAAATAACACGAGTTATCATGAAAATCGTGACACACATGTCATGTACAGCATGACTTACGTGCCACGCTCATGGTGCGCTGGCGGCCGTTTCGCTAGATTGATATGCACCGAAATTGGTATCTTGCGGCGTGACCGTGTGAAGAACATAAATAACACGAGTTATCATGAAAATCATGACACGCATGTCATGTACAGCATGACTTACGTGCTACGCTCATGGGGCGCTGGCGGCCTTTTCGCTAGATTGATATGCACCGAAATTGGTATCTTGTGACGTGACCGTGTGACGAACATAAATAACACGAGTTGTCATGAAAATCATGACACGCGTGTCATGTGCAGCATGACTTACGTGCCACGCTCATGGTGCGCTGGCGGCCGTTTCCCTAGCTTGATATACACCAATATTGGTCTCTTACGACGTGACCGTAAGACGAACATAAATAACACGAGTTATCATGAAAATCATGACACGCATGTCATGTACAGCATGACTTACGTGCCACGCTCATGGCGCGCTGGTGGCCGTTTCGCTAGCTTGATCTACCCCGGAACTGGTCTTGCGCGACGTCACTGTGTGACGAACATAAATAATAGGAGTTAACATGAAAACTATGACACGCATTTTCCTCAATGACATACAAGACGATGTATGCAGCTCTTTGCTGGCTGCTTCGCATTACATCGATTCCCACAATGCGTGGGATCTGCCGGCTTTTTTATTGTTCAACAACGCACAGGAGAAATCTCCCACCGGCACCACCTTGGAGGTCAAGATCTGGTACTAGCGTTACGACTGGTTACGCACTACGAGGGACGAACGGGTGCCGCTTTAAGGAGCTTCGCCCCTAAAAGGCGCTCGAAGTTGCCCTGTAGGCACTTTAGGGCTGCTATGTATATTCAATATGAACAGACTGTTCAAAACTGGTTGTGATGCAGTAGGATCGGGAGTGGGTGTAGCGAGAGGGCCAGTGGCAAGGGCCCTCCAGTTCTGGACCACAGCTTCGCGATGTGTTCAGGGAGGGCGGTGGCTTCTGCTCGGGCTGCTTGAGCTTCTGCTTTGGCCGCAGCTGCATCCTCCCGAGACTTCGCCAAGGCGTCTTGTAGAGTGGAAGTCTATCTCAAGGTTGATGTGCGCTTGGCGGAAGAGCGATGAAGACCCCAATCTTGGTTCAGCGGCATGGTGCAGGATTGCTTGTACTGGCTGGGCTGGGTGTGTCTTGGTGACAACTGGGGAAAGTTGTCCCTGTGTGCGACCGCTTCTCGTTGCTGCGTTCGTGGTTGCTTATTCTGTTTGCATGGCTGGTGAAGGTTTCATCATTTGTATGATCCAGTGCCGGTAAAGCCTCACACAGAATGCACTTGGGTGTACAAGGAAGTTCTTAGGGCAAATGTTGTGTGTCGCAACGGGGGCAAAATTAGCCTTGGGGCTTGGGCATACTTTGTGACGGTGATCCCGCTGTCTGCAACTGGTTCAGGCATCGGGACTGCTGCGGTTTGGAGTGCAGCGGTGAATGGCTGCCATGTACTTGATGGAGTGCGGGTCTTCATTTCCGCCAAGCGTGATTTCGGGACGTCAGTTGCGCCATTGAGGACTAGACGCACGCTTAATCCTGTACAGGAAGTGTATCGTAAATGCTGTACCAAGCCGGAGGTCGGGAACTAATGTTTCGAATTTCCTATTAAATGCGAAGCATTTCTTAGCGAACTTCTGCGACTTTGACCGTATCTATCTATCTATCTATCTATCTATCTATCTATCTATCTATCTATCTATCTATCTATCTATCTATCTATCTATCTATCTATCTATCTATCTATCTATCTATCCATCCATCTATCTATCTATCTAGCCGCCTACGACTTTGCGCTCTCCTGGTCGCTTGGTTAATCGAATGTGCACCAAAATTGGTATGCCGTAACATGACTGTATGACGAACATAAATGACAAGTCATAACATGAAAATCATGACACGAATGTCATGTACAGCATGATTTACATGCTACGCTCATGGTGCGCTGGCGGCCGTTTCGCTAGCTTGATATACACCAAAATTGGTATCTTGTGACGGGACTGTGTGACGAACATAAATAACACGAGTTAACATGAAAATCATGACACGCATGTCATGTACAGCATGACTTACGTGCCACGCTCATGGTGCGCTGGCGGCCGTTTCGCTAGCTTTATATACACCAAAATTGGTATCTTGCGACGTGACCGCGTGACGAACATAAATAACACGAGTTATCATGAAAATCATGACACGCATGTCATGTACAGCATGACTTACGTGCCATGCTCATGGGGCGCTGGCGGCCGTTTCGCTAGATTGATATGCACCGAAATTGGTATCTTGCGACGTGACCGTGTGACGAACATATATAACACGAGTTATCATGAAAATCATGACACGCATGTCATGTACAGCATGACTTACGTGCCACGCTCATGGGGCGCTGGCGGCCGTTTCGCTAGATTGATATACACCAATATTGGTCTCTTCCGACGTGATCGTGTGACGAACATAAATAACACGAGTTATCATGAAAATCATGACACGCATGTCATGTACAGCATGACTTACGTGCCACGCTCATGGGGCGCTGGCGGCCGTTTCGCTAGCTTGATATACACCAATATTGGTCTCTTGCGACGTGACCGTGTGACGAACATAAATAACACGAGTTATCATGAAAATCATGACACGCATGTCATGTACAGCATGACTTACGTGCCACGCTCATGGCGCGCTGGTGGCCGTTTCGCTAGCTAGATCTACCCCGAATTGGTCTTGCGCGACGTGACTGTGTGACGAACATAAATAACACGAGTTAACATGAAAGTCATGACACACATGTCATGTACAGCATGACTTACGTGCCACGCTCATGGTGCGCTGGCGGCCGTTTCGCTAGCTTTATATGCACCGAAATTGGTATCTTGCGACGTGACCGTGTGACGAACATAAATAACACGAGTTATCATGAAAATCATGACACGCATGTCATGTACAGCATGACTTACGTGCCATGCTCATGGGGCGCTGGCGGCCGTTTCGCTAGATTGATATGCACCGAAATTGGTATCTTGCGACGTGACCGTGTGACGAACATAAATAACACGAGTTATCATGAAAATCATGACACGCATGTCATGTACAGCATGACTTACGTGCCACGCTCATGGGGCGCTGGCGGCCGTTTCGCTAGATTGATATGCACCGAAATTGGTATCTTGCGACGTGACCGTGTGACGAACATATATAACACGAGTTATCATGAAAATCATGACACGCATGTCATGTACAGCATGACTGACGTGCCACGCTCATGGGGTGCTGGCGGCCGTTTCGCTAGATTGATATACACCAATATTGGTCTCTTCCGACGTGATCGTGTGACGAACATAAATAACACGAGTTATCATGAAAATCATGACACGCATGTCATGTACAGCATGACTTACGTGCCATGCTCATGGGGCGCTGGCGGCCGTTTCGCTAGCTTGATATACACCAATATTGGTCTCTTGCGACGTGACCGTGTGACGAACATAAATAACACGAGTTAACATGAAAGTCATGACACGCATGTCATGTACAGCATGACTTACGTGCCACGCTCATGGCGCGCTGGTGGCCGTTTCGCTAGCTAGATTCTACCCCGGAATTGGTCTTGCGCGACGTGACTGTGTGACGAACATAAATAACACGAGTTAACATGAAAGTCATGACACACATGTCATGTACAGCATGACTTACGTGCCACGCTCATGGTGCGCTGGCGGCCGTTTCTGTAGGTTGATCGACCCTCAAGTTGGTATTGCGCGACGTTACTATGTGACGAACATAAATAATAGGAGTTAACATGAAAACCATGACACGCATTTTCCTCAATGACATACAAGACGATGTATGCAGCTCTTTGCTGGCTGCTTCGCATTACATCGATTCCCACAATGCGTGGGATCTGCCGGCTTTTTTTATCTCAGGTCTGGTCGAATGGATAGTTTTATGCAATTGTCTGTTAAATATAGGTCCAGACTTTTAGATTGTTGATTGAACCATTTGTCCTTGGTGAAACTACAGGAGATCTGTCTCAGGGGGAGACGAATTTTATTGCGTGAAAGAGGAACATTAATTGTCTCTTCATCGCAGTTTTGCCACTGCGCGTTACCTGGAAGTGACCAGTGTTACCCGGATACCTGGAATGTTGCAGTGGCCCGGTATCCATTGAAATGCAATCTTGTGGTTCATTGCACTTGCTTTTACGTGTTCTTTTACTCTTATATAATAAAAATATTTCTTATTTGGTCTTTTTGATGTTAATCGTAACTTAAATTTGTTCATTAAAAACCATTCACTTGTTTTTTTTTTTACTCAACTCTTTGTTTGCTTTAGTTTCCAGATCACAAACGTTGTCGGCTGGTACATTTGTGCCTGAAGTTAGTGGCAGGTCGTTATATAATGAAAATAAATGTGGCCCAAGGACGGAACTTTGAGGGACTCCAGTGCTATACGCACTGGAGTACTCACTTAAGTAATGATCTTACATTGTTCATTCCGACCACTTGCACTCGTTTATGAAGGTAGCTAGTAAGAACGTCCAATGAGCTACCTCGGAAACCACGATGTTTTAGTTTATGTAGAAGTGTGGCGTGATAAACCGCATCGAAGTCTTGTTTTAGGTCCAGGAATATGACAAACACAAGTGTACTATTTCGCAAAGCTATATTAATTTTTCAGTTAGCGTTAACACTGCTGACGAAGTTGAATGATTCATACGAGCGCCATGTTGTTGTGGGCGCACAACCTCATATGAATGAATAAATTTTTGGAACCGACGGGTCAGATTTTTTTCAAATATAATATGAATGGTAGTGAGCACGGATATTGACTTGTAATGACAAGGGTCATCACGGTCTCCATCTTTGTAGATAGGGATAACCTTGGTAATCTTCAGCTGAGACGGATACTTAGAGCAGTTCACAGAGTAATTAAACAAGTGGCAGAAAAATGGTCCTTATATATTTATATCCTTTTCAATAATGCGAATATAAATACCATCTAGTCCGGAAGTTTTGAAGGTAGACATTTTATTGACTATTGATATCACGTCTTCAAGTTCAATGGTAGACATAACGAAGGTGCCACGGGACTGTGCGAGATAGTGTCCGAGTCATTAACCATTTCTGTACCGTTGACGAGCATAGACGTCATGAAATTTTGTACCAAAATGACCGATGAAGACTATACTCGTCATCAACAAAAACTTGTCAAACAGGGGACCAATGACGACTACACTCGTCATAGCTGTGTTTCTTTGATAGATGGCCACTCTCGCCCATGTTGTGCCATTTGTGTCTCGGCTTTCATTTTATTGCCATCTTCCATTGCATTGCCATGCGGTGAAGCCATCTTCGAGTTATCCTTTTTTACGCAATTAGTGAAATAAAGGAATCCCATTGAATTGAAAGACTGGTACTGCTTTATTCAGAAGAAAACAAAGCTCTACAAACTGAGCGAAAAAACTTTTCGCAGATTTGGTAGCTTACGTTGTTTACCTAACATTTCTTCTGTGATATCCCACAGTTTTTCGTGTTGCCAGCGGTCTTTGTAATTAGTTGAGTATATTACACCCTTTTGCGTGATTAAATCATAGCGACAGATTTATTCGGCTGTACTTTTAAACTGCTGTAAGTAGTATGGATTATCCTTGCCATGGCGCCATTTGTCATGCCAGTATTTTTTGGTCTTGACTGTCTGAAGTATCTCTTTTGTCATCCAACGGCACATAGGTCAATCATGTCGTCCTTTCGAGACCTTGCGATTACTCTTTTCTACAGCAATTTTGAGAAATTTAATTAGCTTGGTTATTTCTATATCGATATCGTCCCTGCATATTTGACCGTATATAATACCAAGAATTTCTCGTCGTAATACCTTGTAATGTATTTTCGTTACGACGTTATTTTTTATTTGCTCGGTAGCAGTTGGGGAATCTGAAGCGGCAAATATAAGTAGATCAAAGATTGGTTCTAAGTAAACCCCGCGTCTACATTTGTTAATGCGTGGTCAATTAAAGACGTCATTGCCTTAGTTATACGTGTCGAGGACGTAAATAGCGCCGTCATGGTGGTCTAGTGGCTATGGCGCTCGACTACTGACCCGAAGGTCGCGGGATCGAATCCCGGCCGCGGCGGCTGCATTTTCGATGGAGGCGTAAATGTTTGAGGCCCGTGCACTTAGATTTAGGTGCGCGTTAAAGAACCCCAGGTGGTCGAAATTTCCGGAGCCCTGCACTACGGCGTCCCTCATAATTATATCGTGGTTTTGGGACGTTAAACCCCAAATATTATTATGAGGACGTAATTAAGTTACGATAGCTGTAAGACTGTAACAAATAGCGATAGTCATATAGTCACGGTCTTTCATATTATATGTGTTTATGTTCATGTCGCCTACTATAACAACTAGTTTACTTTGGGGCTTTGACACCACGCAGAATATTGATTCCAGCTTATCAAGAAATCCTACGAGGCCACCACTCGGGGGTTGATGAATTGCACCAATAATGACGTCACACTCAAGGCGAATGAAAACAGATTCGATGTCACAGAAACTATATGTGGCCATTTCAACTTTACAATAGGATATATTTTCTTTGACGAAGAATGCAACGCCACCCCACGTACGTGCGTAGCGCGCGTTTGATTCTGTTCTGTAGCCTGGAAGACAAATTGTTTCACGTTTCGCAGCCACGTCTCAATTGTTGCTGTGATATGGAACGAATGCGCATGCTGGGTGAGGAAAATAGGCCTCCGTTTTTAACAGCGAAACTGTTTAAGTTATTGGTAACTCGTGCTCCGTCCTGCAAAACTCCACAGGTGGGTATGAGTCACAGGAATTGGGCAAGCCTCACTACCGAGTACAGCAGGTGCAATGGAATGGAATGGAAACACTTTATTTAGGTCCGTCGGGCGTGAACTAGCACGCAGCGGGCCGCTCCCACGTAGGGACAGATAGTCCTAGCCTCTTCGCCACGTCGCGGGCCCGTTGGACTGTCCATATGCTGTGCTTGCAAATCCGGACTGCGTATCGCGGCATCCCACTTGGACGATGTAACGTCTTCGTCAACCCGTAACGCGGGGCACCGCCAGAGCATGTGGTCTTAGCTGCCAAAGTATGGACAAACCGCGCAAGTGTTTGACGCCTGAATTTCGGTATAGATCCTGTGCAAGAGCGCGGGACTAGGATGTGCCCCGAGCTGCAAGAGTCTGAGCGTCAGTGCCTGAGGCCTGTTCAGTTTACTGTGCGGCGGCGGATACCTCCGCCTTCTCGGGTAAACGTTCTTCCCCCGGCCACATAGAGCATGTGCAAGCGTTAAACGAAAACTCTGCTCGGCGAAGTGGAGCACGTGAAAAAGAGAGATAGAAAGAAATAAGGAGAGAAAATAGAGAAAGAAAGAGTAAGAAAGAGAGAGAGAGAAAGCGATGAAGAGAAAGAGAAAGAAAAATAGAGAGAAATAAAGGGAATAAAGACATAAAAAGATAGAAAGTGAGTACGACATAGAAATAAAGAGAAAGAGATGGAAAGAAGCAGACACGAAGAAGAGATAGAAAGACGAGGGAGGTGGACCGAAAGAGAAACAAAGAAATTTAAGAGAGAGAAAGAAACAGAGAAAGAAAGAAAGAAAGAAAGAAAGAAAGAAAGAAAGAAAGAAAGAAAGAAAGAAACGAGAAGTAAAGATAGAGAAAGCGAGAAGGAGAAAGAAATAGATAGAGAGAGAAAGAAAGAAATGGAAAGAAACACAGACGAAAAAGACATGCAAGAAACTGAGTGAAAAAGAAAGAGAAGAAAGATAAAGAGCAACAGCGAAGGCCACTCAGCTTCGCTCTTCAGGCTTTTCACCACAAGTGCGAAGCTGCCACAATATATATATATATATATATATATATATATATATATATATATATATATACACAAGTTCCAAAGAAAAATAATTCAGAAAAATGCTTCCGAAGCGCGGAATTGAACAAGCGACCTCTCTCTCCGCAGAGCGTGGCGCTAGCCACTACGCCACAAAGCGCAGATCCTTCAGGCAGCTAACGGCGAGCGTTATATACACACCCTTTACCGCTGGCAGCACTCAGAGACGGCATGGCCTTATAAGCATTCAGTCATTACCTGCGAGATGGCGCGAGGAGCGCAACGAGCGCATTTAAAGGGGCCCTGCAACACTTTTCTTTGTTATATTGGAATAGTCCCATTATTGACGTATGACTCTTCACGAGCCATATGCCGCAAAAATTTTTCGAATCCGTCAAGTCTAAGTGGTGTTACCAAATTATAGAGATCACGTTCCGCAGCTTTCTCTCTCAACTCAACGCAGCGAGCGCGCGGAAAGCTGCGCGCGGTGTGAGGGGAGGGAGGGAGGGCGGAGGTGCGAGGAGGCGACGTCAGCGCCGGCGGCATTTTTTTCATTTTTTTCTCTCTGGCGTCTCGGCGCAACCACGTGGTCTGTGCCGCCACTTCCGGTCGGCGGAGTCGATCGCGCTGTGTATCGCGCGTGCTTGAAAACTGCGCGTCGGTTTGGTAATGTTGGGTGTGCACCTCGAACGCCGTAGTGTTTTCATCGCTCTGCCAACCATGGAAGCAAACGTGCGCGCTCGTTTGGAACGAATGACAGCTGAGATCGGTTTCGGCCCATACTCCGATACACCGCCTCGTAAGACGGCACTGGCAGACGACCCCGAAGCGCCGCCATTACCGGACGCCAGCATTGTTATCGGAGACACGCTGCGGCCGTGCCTCGGTCGGTCGTGAGAACGTGCCGACGATGCAGTTCTCAGCTGACGAGGCAACACTCGAACGGCTGCCACTCTCAACGGCAACCGGCGATGGTCAAAAGCACAGAAATATTCACGTTTTCGGCACTGCGCATGGCGAAGAAAACGGAACCACGCAACTACAAGCAGACGAGCTGTCGGTGAGACCGGAAGTGCTAATATTAATGTTTGTTCGGTGTTTTTAACGCGATAACATAACATAAACATACATATTATCTACTTATTGAACTCAAAATTAACAACGAAAGTAATAATGAGGGTGTTATCGTGATTATAACATCAGCCAATGGTGGAACTGCCGACAATCGCGTCATATTTTGCGGACTAATACATCATTTGTCGAGAGAAGAGGGAGCGATTTTCAGCTGACTTTGAGAATTTATTGTAAATTCCAGGCCGTGCGCATCGCTATAATATTTGGCTCGCGTGTTCTCGGGAGCCTCGACTACCGATCGGCAGCGCTTTTTGAGCATGCTCGAAAAGTGTTGCAGGGCCCCTTTAAAAGTCGTCGGCCAGCTCGCTCGCTTCTTCTAATATATGCGCAGGGAGAACCTTGCCCTTCCGCTGTCTGCTCAAGCGGTAGTTGCTGCCGGGGGGCAGATGTTAGTGCAGCGTAGCAGCGCGTCCATCACAGGCCGCTTTTCTTGCTATCGCATTCATTGCTTCACCCTTTGCGGCGAAACTGCGACTTTTTTTATTAATACTACGGATGTTGCAATGAAAAGCTGATATATATTCGCTCCGCAATGATTGTCAACCTCTTTGATTGTATAAGCCATTGTTAAGGAATATCGTGTGAGTTATGTGAAAATACCTAAACTCTTTCCGATAAATCTCCTTCACTTGTCAAATACTCCACTCCAGAATTCTTGGTCCGCAGTACTTTTCCATCAGAAACCCATGCAAATATCGATGCTTTTTCCCGTTTTTGTTGGATGGCTTTCCGAAGGAGAATTTTTGTTTTCGGGGAACAAGTGTTCGTTTACGTATACTGGATCATTATTCTGAAAACTCAGCATGGCAGTGTTCAGTCGCCTTTTGTTAGCTTCCTTCGGCAGTTTGTCCCGAACCGATCTGGTTGCGAACTCCCCTAATACGTTTGGGGGCGTATTTCCCTTTGACGGGACGCGGTGAGCCACGTCAATGTCATCGTCAGAAAGATGAACGCACAAGGAAGATGCGACTTTGCGAATGTTCCGAGGACGTCTCACTTTCAGTCCTTGGTATACCTCTTAATTCAAGGTTGTTGAGCCTGCTGTAGTGCTTTAATTCAATCAGCTGCTTTTTCGTTTCCTGCAGCTGTCTGTCTGGTTCTAGGTTCTCTTTCTTGCAATGAAGGCCCGGGTTTTTCAATTCGCTGTGCTCGAGTCGAAGGCTTTTCATTCCATATCGCTATTCTTCAAAGCTTTCGTTCATGTACCCGACTGATTGCCTGATAGAAGTGAACTCAGCTTTCATTGAGGTATTCGTCGCATCAGTCTTGTTCATCTCCCTTTTTACGTCGCCCATAACTTCAAAAAATTTAGAGGTCATATCAACAAGCACCTTCGATACCTCTTTAATGCTAGCTGGCGCCTTTTCAACTAAGGCCTTAGCGATATCTGACAGAGCGTCAGTTTTGCCAGAAGCCATTTCAACGGCTGTCTTGGCTAACTTACGAATTTCACAACACAATAGGGTATACGTAAGGCTCCGTGTTTTCGGAGTTTATTTTTCTTGAAACTTCAAGGGTGTTTCACGGAGTTTATGATCTTGGAGGAAATTCGGCGGTCATCGGAGTTTACTTCTCGTAAGTCTCAAATTCTGCGAAATCCGGTGTTTAATTTTGCATAAGTTGTTGCAATGTCCTATTATTAATTTTATTTCTAATTGAAATGCGTTGCATTGTTGCTGCTACTCCTGTTTCTCCATTATTTTAGCCTTTTCTCACTTCTTGTTCATTTAACCTGTTAATGAGGCTGTTGATGTACACTGCTTTAAACTCGCCAAAGTGTACTTTTCGGGGAGGGGGGGTTGCAGGAGCTAGTGAAGCTGCTTCTCAACTCTTTCTCCCTGAGTCCCTCATCTTCTTGATGAAAAATTAGGACCTATTATTATTACTCCCAATACTCCGAAATCTTAGATGAAATGATATCTGAACAAGAAAACATGTGAACCCACTAAGTGTATTTTAGATGCCTGCAAGGTTTGAACGCACAAGCGCATATACATACAAGCACAAATCCTTGCATACAGAACACCTACGTTTGCTCGTGTTACAGCCTTGAAGCTTGTTGTAATAGACGCAAGCACACTTTACGAGGTTGCTGCCGGTGATGGAGGTGCGCTCCTTTCGACTAATAATTGTCAGCTTTGAAAATGCCCTTTGTACGTTGAAAATGCCCTCTTAAAATCGGAGCTTATCGGATAAATCCGAATTGTCAAAAATCTTACCGGCGAGCGTTTATCGGATTTTTCCGAATTTATCCGAAAACACGGAGCCTTACGTATACGGTACTTGATGCCGAGTGCCTCATTTTTGTTGTCGCGAAAGACAAGATCGATGATGAAATAAATCATGTTGCACTGTTCGTGTAAACGACTGGCGTGAATTCGAACGCACAAGAAATCCCAGTGCGGCTGCGAGGTGTTTTTGTTGAGCCTGTGATCTCCGATGGTCAATCCTCCTACACTGCTGATATTTTAGCGAAGTGCAAACGCATATCAGCCGTTCCCATCTACTGCTAGGTAAGTGCTGCTGCGCTATCACGGGCCGTGTCAATCAGCGAGGCAGACAAACTGTTCGGCAGTGCTTTGGAGGTAGGTGGGTTAACGCGCTCAGTAGTTTCGGTAGGTATCGGTTATTAAATCCTGATTGCCGAGAGCATCACGGCGACACGTCAGCATACTGCAGCGACTTTGTCAGCCGGATACTTCGTCGCGTCCTTGAATAAATGTGCTGAAATCAAAATAATGAGGCGGAGAGAAGCCATGACTACTAACTGCTGCAGAAATGATCGCAAGAAACTTGTTCACCTTTTTTGTTTTGCAACGCGCAGCGCGACCTCCTCATTGAGTTTTCAGAACGACTAAGTATATGAATAACATTTATTTATTTATTTATTTATTTATTTATTTATTTATTTATTTATTTATTTATTTATTTATTTATTTATTTATTTATTTATTTATTTATTATATCCTCAAAGGTCCCGTATGGGACTTTACATGAGGGGTGGGCGTCATAAAATGGCGGTATCGGTGAAGGTGTATGTTAGGATGTGGTTGAGTCTGCTTACTGGATGGCATTTTTGAAGCGCGCAAAATCGCGGATGACTGCTGCTTCTTTCGGAAGGTCATTCCAGTCTCGGGTGGTGCGCAAAAAGAAGGACTGCTGAAATGAGGTGGTGTGGGCACGTGGCGGAATCATAGCATTTGGATTACTTGTGCGATGACCTCGATGGACCGGCTGGATGAGGTGGTTGTCACGCGGGGTTGAATAAAAGAATCTGTGAAAAAGGCAGAGACGTGCAATACGACGACGAAGAGCGAGGGTAGAAAGATTTAACTGGGATTTGAGGGCGGAGACGCTCGAGTAGCGGGAATAATCTGAAACAATCAATCTGGTTGCTCGCTTCTGTACTGACTCAAGTATTTCGATATGATTAGTTTGGTGGGGGTCAAAGACAGCAGATGAATACTCAAGTTTTGGTCTGACAATGGTTTTATAAGCGAGTAGTTTAACGGAAGGTGGCGCCATGGAAATGTTACGGCGTATGTACCCGAGAGCGCGGTTAGCGGAGTGAATTATGTGATTTATATGGTCGCCCCAAGATAGGTCACTCGAAAGATGGACACCCAGGTGTTTAATCGAGTCAGTAGCAGCTATATGACAGTTGTTGATTGTGTAAGTAGCCGGCGTGTGGTTTCGGCGACGATGGAAATAAATTAGTAATGTTTTTGTCGCATTAAGGGACATCAACCAGGTGGTACACCACTGCTGAATACGTGAGAGGTCATGCTGTAGAGGGGATACATCGATGGGGTTATTTATAAGGCGGTAGAGGACACAATCATCAGCAAAAAGAGGAATGTTAGATTCAACGGAAAGCGGAATATCGTTAATGTATATTAGGAATAAAAGAGGCCCTAGGACGGTACCCTGGGGCACGCTGGACAAGACATGGGAGAGGTCGGAGGAGTGATCATTAAGATGCACGAATTCTTTACGGTTTGTTAGGAATGCTTTAATCCAGTTAAAAACATGCCGATGAAGGTTTAGACACGAGGTTTTTAGAAGGAGACGGGAGTGGGGTACCTTATCGAAGGCTTTATCAAAATCCAAGAATGGTGTGTCAACTGGGATGTTACGGTTCATATGAAGGTGAATGCCGTGCAGGAATAATGTTAGTTGGGTCTCGCATGAGTGATCTTTACGAAAGCCATGTTGGTTTGGGTGAATGAAGTTTACGGATGATAAAAATGTAGCAACATGAGAAAAGATGACATGTTCCATGATCTTTGAACAAACACTAGTGAGCGAGATTGGTCGGTAATTACCTGCAAATGAGCGGTCACCTTTCTTGAAGACCGGAATGACCTTCTCAACTCTCCAGTCTAATGGGACTTCATCTGTGTCGAGTGACTGCTGAAAAATGATTGACAATATGAAACTGCATACATGTTTTGTATTTTTCAGAATTTTGGCGCTTATTCCATCTATACCGCATGACGAAGAGTTCTTTAATTGGTTAATAACTTTTACAATTCCCTCTGAATTGAATTCAATCTTTGGCATTGGCGGAAAACAAAATGCGGAAAATCAGGAAGTTCGTTGTTAGGTTCGTTAGTAAAGACGGAACAAAATGCAGAGTTGACGGATGGAACGTCGCAATCGGCAACGGGGGATCCAGAAGTGTCACAAAGAGAGACTGTGGTTTTGTCGTCCGGTTTCATAATTTTCCAAGAAAGGCATGGGTATGTACATGTATTACCATGTACATACATTGTCACTGGTATTACTATTAACATGTATTACCAGTGACAGTTTGTATCAGATGTTGCAAATCACTTCTTGAATGCCACCCTCTGTTAAGAACGAGTAAGAAATGCATTTTTTTCGTAAAAATATTATGTTGGCATGCCCGCAAAATCTTTCCAGGAATAACTGTCTTCAATATTTTCAATATTTTTTTTGTGTGTGTAACAGGTACGGCAAATATCACGTAAACTTCGGAACTGCACCAGTTTTCAACTGAAGAAGCGCCTGATAACAAAAAAAAATGAAGTCCACAAAATAACCAGGACGAGATCATCTTAATGTAGATTGTTTACGCAAAATGTTCATCTTTTTGCACAAATGATGCGGCCAGGGAAAAGCAAGAATGGGAAAGTAGACCTCGAATACGGGCAAAACATGTCACCGGAAACGGTGCGCAGTATGCTTACGCAAAACTTCACAAATGTACATTTAAATATGCAATCAATAAACCGAACTAAGCAATGATCACTATACATAATGGCCAACTGATATGTCTTGGGCCAAGTTGCTGTCTTGGACGCACCATGTGGACAGAACTATAAAGGAAGAGCGCAGAAATAACGAAAGAAACTATTTCAAAACTCTTTTAAAAGTGCGAACCACTATAGTGCACTCAATATAAAAGGAAGGTTGCCGCTTCTAGTTCAAAAAGCAATGAAGGACAAAAACGACAAAGGAAATAACAAACAATGCTGCTAGTACGGCTTCCCAATAGTTGAATTTGTGTGGTAACGCCGCGTATGCCGTCCTCTCAGTGAACAAGGTGAAGCTGTCGATTGGCTGGTAATGTCCACCTGATGCCCGTATTCTTATGTTTATATTAGGTCACAGTGTTAACTGCCAAAAGGTACAAAATTCTCACGGCTTTAAAAGGTGGTGAACAATAATATTGCGTCAGAATTACGGGCTCATTGACCTGAACTCTGGAACAGCAGTGTCTTTTCCTTTCGTTTGCGCTGATTTTTGTCCTGCTCGGTATCAAAGGACAACGTTGACCCGGCGGGGAAGCTTAACGAAACGGTCAATGACTTCCGACACGCTGATGTCGACATTTCTGTGGGCGTACAGAAGTGCCTGGCCAACCATGCGTTCCTCAGACATCGTGTAGCGTGAGTAGTTCTTAAGTAACCTCATGCTTGAAAACGTTCTCTCTGCGCTGGCAGTGGTCACTGGAAGGGTGACTAGAATCCGGAGTAGCTTGTACACATTCGCATAGAACCTGCTGTCGCAATGAGAGAGGGCATCGGTTACAGTACCGGGGCGCTGGTTTGCTGCTTCGTTCGTCCACTTTGTCCACCATAGTCGCAGTTCTCCCAAAGCAGCCCTCGTTTCGACGTCACGCGCAAAAACTGTCAGGAGATTTTCTGCTCCTTTCTCCCGATCATCTTGAATTGGTGGTATTGAGGATGGTACAATAACTGAAAAGTACTTTAGAAGTGCCCTGTGTTTTTCGAACCGTTGGTTTAACTGGGCTAGTACGTGGTCCATGATCGGAATGAACAGGGTTCTGCGAAAATATTCTTCCGCGCTTTCGAATGCATTGCTCACAAGGTTTTGCTTCCGGACACCGGCTCGACGGCTGGTGATCTCCACATTCAGTTTTTCTGCCAATGCCTGCACTTGTGCAAATATTTTTGAGAATGAAGCATTCGTGTTCTTGCGGTCACTTTCAATTGTCTGCTGTACCACTTCTATGTCGTCAATGGCAGCGCTCATGTCGATACTCCTCGTCTGCAGCTTCTTTGACAGTGGCAAAGTCAGTGCTAACACGTGCTCCGTCACATGCAGGCTTACAAGGAACGCTGGTGAAAAGAGTGCCAACATTAGACTGTTTGCCTGCACTGGACTTTCGCCATTTCCGTTAAACTTAATCTCCTCTAGTGCTGCGATCAACGGCTCAAAGAGGCTCACAAATGAAAGCAGTGCATCGTGCTTCTCAGCCGCGCGTTTCGCATAGTCCCAAAAGGCGCTGCCTTGTAGGCTCAGGACAGCTCAAACTTATCATTTTTCGCAAAACGTGTGAGCGGCTAGATTTACGGAAAAAGACTGACGTCGCCTTCAGAGTCCCAAAACAGTTTCGGATGTCTGTGATGGAGCATGCCGCACACACAACTAGATTAAGGGAGTGACACGCGCAGTGAGTACATAGAGTGCGGCTGGATATTTCTCACGAACAGCAGCTTGAACACCATTCGTTTTGCCGGCCATCGAACTTGCACCATCGTAGCCTTGACCACAGAGATGCTGCACGTTAATTCCCATTTCTATAAGGAGCCTTATGATGGTGTCGGCGAGGGCCCGGCTATTTGGTCGTGAATTGGCACAAAGCCTATAAGAACACTTCTTCGATTCCGTTCGCATCCTTATTAAGCTACCTTGCACAAACAGTAAGCTGCTCGATACCAGCAACATCCGTCGTTTCATCAGCAAGTACGGAGAAGCAGCCTGCAGCGTTTACTTTTGCGACCAGGCTTTCCTTGATCATTGCAGCAGAGATTTCTATAATGTGGTTTTGTACATCTGGACTAAAATATGAGGCCTTATTTGGGCAATTTTCCAATTTTCGAAATGCTTTTTTAGATCTGTGTCGCCACAATCCGCGCGCATGCGAAGCAGCGCTCCGAAGTTGCCTGTATTTGTAGAGGAGGCTGTGCTTGAATCCTTGGGACCACTGTCTCTATGTCCACGGAGAGCCACACCTTGCCGCCCGCAAAAGAGAACTGTCTCAACAATAGGCTGTAACTTCCTTCGGGTCTCTCTTATTTGAATTTGCCTGCCATGGTCCAGTTTATCAACAACACTGGGCACACATCCTGAGAAGGTTTGAAGAAAACTATCGGCTACTAGATGAGCGTCAGTGTGATATTTAGTGACTTCATGTGCACCGAAGACTTCGAGGGCGTGCTTCCACTTTTTAAATGGCTTGGATACGAGGGCCTTAGTGCGCGCATGTTGGCCCTTGCCAATCTCACTTCTGCTAAAAAGGACACACACTCGGCAAAACGCACCCTCTTGAAGCACTGAGTGGCTAAGCCATCGGTACTTGTCCAGCCAAGCCACGTAAACCTTCGTTTCTGCTTAAAATCGTTCATAGACTTAAACATATAGCGTGGCGGAGGAATCCAAGGAGAAGGTAGCAGTTGATGTTTTGTGTCATCATCCACTTTTGAGCCATCTGTGAGAGCCCAATATCAAACTTGCTTCTGCTAACATTTTGAGGGTCAGAAAAAGATAAACAAGTAAATAAATGATAATCAGGCTGAAGCCCAATAAATCCCACCACCCGGGTGACGCCGCTGGTTGGTGGTGTATGAGAGCACGAAAACTTTCGGGGGGGAGCTGAAGCCCCATAAGCCCCCCCCCCCCCTCCCCGCCTACGCCCCTGGCCACAGCCTACCGGCAGGGCCTAAACGGAAAACCAAGATATATTACGAAAAACAACGGCTTTCCTTCTTTCTCGTCGACACGTGGTCACGCACAATGTCTGGAGCCGACGCCACGTGCGGAATTTATTGCTCACACATTCCGCGCTGCAGCGGCATCGTCGGCCAGCAAAAGCGCCGTCGCCTCCAACTTGGCGCAAACCACGCTACTGGGGTTTCGCCTCTGCAGCGTGTTCCCGTCGCTGGACGGTGTCATCAAACAGCGCCGCTGCGCTTCAGACCCCCGCAGTGTGGTCTGTCCACTGGCCGGAAGCGGTGCTTTCCCGGAGTTCAATAACAAGACCGCGGTGGCCGTGGTCCAGATTTCACACTATAGAGGGGAGGCGGCGCGCAACTGCACGCGTGGCGCCATTGCAGCCGACACAACTGCACGCAATGCACTGCAAACACAGCGGGAGGTGTCCGGCACCGGTCCCCACTCCGAAATCCGACCCCTCTCGGCATTCTGCGACCTCGCGGTTCGCCCCTTGGTGCGAAGCCGCTCTCGCCCCGAGCACTCAACACAAAAAGAAAAGCTGAGCGGCCGCCGTCGGCGAGCGAAAGAGACACGGCCTTCTCCCCTGAAAACGTAAACACGTCGGCATCCTTAGGGTCGGCCTTAGGGTCGGCCTTACAGCTACTAAATGTCATAATATAGCAAGCATCTCAGGCCTGCCTTGACGCCACGCAGCAAGCACGCTGACATGAACACTACGATTTCGATTTTGCCCGCCGCTGTGGCACAGTGGCTACGGTGCTTGGATGCTGACCTGAAAGACGCGGTGTCGATCTCAGCTGCGGCGGTCGTATATCGATGGGGGTGAAATACTAGATGCACGCGTACTGAGTAATTTCAGAACCCCAGCTGGTCGAGATTATCCGGAGCCCTCCACTACGGCGTCTCTAGCTTGTGTCACTTCGTGACGTTCCCGCAAATCGATTCCGATTCATTCCAGCTGTTTTATCCTTCGAATTCGTTGATGTCGTTCGAAGAGTGCAACAATATTTTAGCACACTTCCTGAAGTGCCGAAAACAAACAACCATCGTCGGAGTAGCCTTGCCGATGCGGAGGTCGGTTATTTACGCCGTTCTTCGCCGTTCACTAAGAAAACGGAAACTTGTGCGGAGATGCTATCCCATTATCCTCGCCACAAGTAAAGCGAAACGCAAGAAAACTGCTTTGGAATGCGTTTTTTTTTTTTGCTTTCCTGACGACGAATCCATCCGCCAGAACCGCTACCGCACGTGCGAAAGTGAGTGTTGCAACCTGTCCAACGCGAACAAAAAGAAAAAATCCGGCAGATCGCACGCACTGTGGGAATCGATGTAATGCGAAGCAGCCGGCAATGAGCTGCAAACATCGCCTTGTTTGTCTTTGAGGCAAATGAAGTCTTTCATTTCATGACATCTAGTCCACTCTATATCGTATGTTTGTCATGCATGCATGCGCGTATTTAGATATATGGTATGTACCATGCTCATGAAACGTATATTCTGGTACATATAATGCATAACCTACCATTTATGTTCGTCACGCACTGATTTCACGCACTGATTTCATCATAAAGTCACGTCACGCAATACCAATTTTCGTGTATGTCAAGCTAGCGAACCGGCTGCGAGCACACCATCAGATTCGCATGTAAATCATGCTCTACATGACATGCATGTCATGATTGTCATGTTACCACCTGTCATTTATGCTCGTCATACAGTCACGTCACGCAGTACCGGTTTTAGTGTATGTCAAGCTAGCGAACCGGCCGCGAGCGCACCATGAGCTTCGCAAGTAAATCATGCCCTGCATGACATGCATGTCATGTTACTACCTGTTTTACAGCGAAAGCTGTTATGAGATCATTTCAACGGCCGTTTTTGGCGCCGTAGTTGTCCGCCGCCGCCGCCGGTGTCCGTAACCACTATCGCACGAAATAAAAAAAAAGGAATTAAGAAAAAAATTCCAGGATGGAACGAGGTTCGAACCTGGGCCCTTTGCGTGGGAGCCCAGTGTTCTACCCGGGGGCCATGCCGGTTTTTTTTTTCTTTATTGCCGGTTTATTAACGTCACATGTACATCAATAACAGACACCACTTACAGTAATAATACACATTGCTACAAGAATGTGTCAAGATGAAAAAATTATTGAAATAAAATAATAAAAAATAAATTACGGGACTGGCTTTCTAAAATTCCTTAAGGTATGCCAGAGGTTCAACCCTGGCCAGCCAGTCATGAATAAAGTCTTGTTGTTTGAGCACATCTATGTATTGAACAATGTTCTCGCGAAAAAGCACACGTGCAGGTCGCCTGTCAGGATCGTAGTGAAACCCCGCCATTCTCGCCCGCCATAAGCAGTGGAGGCCAAGAAGCATATTAAGGTCAAAAGGCATCCCATCCTCGTTTTCTATCTGCAAAAACCTGATTCCAAGTGGATGCAGAGGAAACTCTTTCTTCAGCGTTCTCTGTAAAACATCCCAGAAGTAGACCCCTTCCCAAGAGTGCAAAAATACGTGATCTATTGTCTCCGGTTTTCTACAGATAAAACAATGAGAACCCCACGGCATGTAAAAACCCCGTTCTTCCAAGAAGTTCCGCACCGATAAAGTACCCGAATGTAATTTAAAAAAGAAAGTTTTCGCCCCTGAATGAATTTGCATTTTCTTCACTCGTTTGAGTAAATCTTTTCCTTCGCCTCCACTGTTTATTGACCTATACATAGGCACTGGAAAAATCATATCACATATGTCTTTATATAATTTCTTTCGAGTGACTGTAAAGAGATATTCATTTGAGAACCTCACTGACAGAAAATGGACGCTGTCCACAACTTCCTTAAAAAAGCCTCGCGTGGCTCCAGGCATGTTTGCAGTGCTAACAACAAAGTTCGGTAGCACGCGACAAAGGCGTAGCTGACACACTGTTCGCAGAAAAGGATCTCGCACGTCCCGAAAGAAGAGAAAGCGATTAACTAGCTGCCGGACAAATAGATGCGGCAAGCGAAGTCCCTCTGCTTTAACTCGTCTGAACAGATTCGATCTACTGCATCTTTCCCAAGTTGACCCCCACACAAAAACAGCGAATACTCTATGTACACGAGTGACCGGGGGCCATGCCGGTGCTTGAAACTGCGTTGTAAAAAGACCCTATACAGGCTTCATGTCGGGAAGGAAACACATTAACATATGTAATGTAGCAGGCCCGTAGCCAGGAATTTTTTCGGGGGGGGGGGGGGGCACTTGCTGAAAACCTTGACCATTTGAGAAAAACGCCTATTTTCATGATTTATTTTCGATAAAACACCATGTGTCATAAAAATTTCGGGGGGGACCCGGGCCCCCTGCCCCCCCCCCCCCCTGGCTACGGGCCTGTAATGTAGTGTGGTAGAAGAGTAAAATAACAACCAGGCGTCACACAAACGCAAATTCTGAAACCGGGCGTCACACAATGCAAATTGCGCAACGAGTGGGTTGTTGAGTGCTTCCAACCCATTACAAAGGCCTCTACGATAATTCTTCATCGTCATCAGCCACAGCATCAATAAAGTGCACATAATGCCTTACAGGTGTTTAGCGAGTACCACGGTTCTCCGCAGAATGACGAAAAATTGCATATGGGCTGCTTCCCTACTTCACAAAAATTATGATTTATAGCGCAGTGGGTTCCTGGCAAGTGCACTTCTAGTGATTGCCAAGGAAGCCCATAAGGCCCCCATGATCCATTTCCGCAGGCTCTCAATAAGGTTAATTCCTTCTCTCTCTCGCTCTCTGTTTCTCCGGTTAACGTACGTTGTAAAGCGTGGTGGGACAGTTAAATAACGACCGGGCGTCACACAATATGAATTACGTAACTAGTGAGTCGTTTAAAGCTTCAACCCATGACAATGGGCTCAGCCATAATTCTTCATCGTCATCAACCACCGCAATAACAAAGTGCACATAATGCCTCACAGATGGTACCTCGCTTCTCCGCAGAATAACAAATAATGTCGTGGTGGGTGCTTCCCAACTTCACAAAAATTATTATTTGTGGCGTAGTGGGTACGTTGCTAATGTACTTGTATTAGTAGCCAGAAGAGAGTTTATAACGGGCTCTAGAAATGCCTCTCTTCCACCTTCCGCTGTGACTGTTCTGCGCTTTCCGCGCATGCCTGGCGTTTTTTTTTATGTTCGCCATTACAGTCACGTCACGTAATACCAGTTTTGGTGTGTGTCAAGCTAGCGAATAGCCGCAGGCGCACTATAAGTGTAGCATCTAAGCCATGCTCTACATGACATGGATATCATGGTTGTCATGTTACCACCTGTCATTTATGTTTGTCATACAGTCACGTCACGCAATACCAGTTTTGGTGTATGTCAAGCGGGAGAGTCTATTTGCACCTCAGCAGCTCGGGGTCACTCGACCCAAGTTGCAACGTCACATATGACGTCATTGGTTTAAGCGATCGGCTTCAACTGGCTATGTCTTATTGTGACTACATCTTGTCAAGCGACTCTGAGGTCACGTGACAAAAAAAGCGCGTTTTGTAGCCATCGTGGTTCGCGTGCACGAGTTCTCAAGTTATCTGACATTCTTGTGATCGTCATCCACGCTTCCACGCTGCGTGCCCTGGCGGATTAAAGAGCCCGGCGAAGGAAGCCCGCGCAATCGAAGTCATTCACTGTGCCGCTCATGGACATGTCATGTGTCGTTGTGTAGGTATGAGAGTACCGAGTGCTGTCGAGGGGAGTGCCGAGCGTGTTGTGCCACAGGATGTGTAGGGAGCCTGCATGAACGGCCGGTCATGTAGGTGGTGGGAATCGTTGCGCATTCAATCGGACGAACACAGGAAGGAAGGACAGAGTAAACGGAAAGAGCGCATGTCATGTAGGCTCCCTAGTTGTGTGGCACTATGAACGCCAGGGCACGCGACAGCGTGCCGCAAGGAACAGGTATGTTTGCCGTCATTTGCTGCTACCGCTTTTAGCGTCATATGCTTTACATCGAAGGAATCTACTGAACAGGGGCGTAGCCAGAAGTTTTTTTCGGGGGGGGGGGGGGGGGGGGGGGTGTTCAACCATACTTTATGTTCGTGCGTGCGTTTGTATGTGCGCGTGTATATATACGCAAGCAAAACTGAACCCCCCCAACACCACCCCCTCCCCCTGGCTACGCCCCTGCTACAGAATTCTACAGGTGTACAGCCAGAAGTCCTCCCGATGGCCATTCGGTTGAGCCTCGCGGCGTTACACAGATAGCCGCTTCTCATTTTCTGAAGAAGTAAACTGTGAGCAGTCGACTGCTAAATTTCCTCTGCAAAAGTGGCGTAGCCAGAGGGAGGGGGGGGGGGAGGGGCACACTGGGCCCGTGCCCCCTCCCCCGTAATTTCTTTTTGCCATGGCATAGAGAGCTCAAAATGACACTCGATCACATCCGCCTGGCCGACCCCCGCTTCAGATCAAGGTGCCCCCCCCCCTCCCCCCCGAAAGAAATTTCTGGCTATGCCCCTGCTTTGCAACCGAGGTAAAGTGGAAATTATAAGGGCTCGTTTGTCTTTGTTAGACACGTTATTAATGAGAACTGATCGTGTACTGTGAAGTGATCATAGACTGAGAACTATTAATGAGGTCAAGAAACTTGTCTAGAACGCCGGAATGGCACGCTCCAGCACTCTCTGGCGCCATGTATACCGATAACTAATTGACAGCCCACACTTAAGCATTTAACCTTAGCGGCTTTGCATGCGAGCATTTGGGCTCTTTCAAACCAGTTGTAATCAGAAAACGTCGTCAGTGCAGTCCGGAGCACGCCTTTTCGGTGTTTTAGACAAATGTGCTGACCAGTGACCTGTACTGTACTACGTCACGTACCCGCATGACAACACACCCGACTCGCCAGTGAGATGGGCACTCGCTCTGGTTGGTCCCTGCCGCTCGGCTGGTGATTTCTGCCTGCGACCCTGAACACGGCGGCTCAATAAGAAAGTTCTTTTTTTGTAGCGTTAGCTACACTTGCCTAGCCACAGCAGGTTCCGCGGGGGTCATCATGAGCCGTGCTGCGCATGCGCGCGCGACTCGCCGCTGCTGCTCTGCGCATTCGAGAGGGGTGACGTCGTAGCCATGGCCATGGGCGTCCGGAGGGGGGTGCAAGGGGGGGGGGGCAGCTGCCCCCCCTTGGAATTTTGGATAATAATTTTCTATGCAGTAGCAGTAAGCTACACAGCTTGATTAGCACACTCCTGTCCCGCATATCCGCGTGAAACATCATTCAGGATTACCAGCCAACTTTGCACGTTACATACTGCTATGGACTTATCTTGCCGGTCATGTCACGGCAATGAAACAAAAGCTACCTATGCTGTATGCCCCCCTCCCCTCCCCCACACTCTGCTGATGCACCCCCCTGGAAAAAGTTCTGCGGACGCCCTTGGCCATGGCGCGCGCAGCTATTAGATGCGAAGTATCTTAAGGCGGAGCTCAATCCGGTGGTGGTGTGCGGCGTGACTACCCTTACTGCGCATGCACATGCCCTCTCCACACACCTCCTCTCCACTCCCCCTCCCCATTCCCCCTGTCATCTACCCTCTCCCATTTCCCCTCTCCACTAACCTTCTCCCCTTCCCCTCTCCACTTCCCCTCTCTCATTACCCTCTCCACTTCCCCTCTCCCCTCCCCCTTTCCACTCTTCCTCTGAAACGCGGGCTAGACATGCCGAAATTCTCTCCTGCGCAACGCCGCGATGAGCTCGAGCGCATGCGCGTCCCCTCCCCTTCTCTCTCCTCTCCTACGCTGCCCCCTCTCGCCCGCCTGTCGACCGCGTTCCCCGCTCGCCCTGTGAGAATTAACGGCCAGGCTAGATGGAAGATACGACGCGCGTAGCGTCGCGCGTAGCGTTCCACGACGCGAGCTCGGTAGCATGCCCAACGAACGCCAACGGAACGCGATCGTGCAAGTGCTCCGGCTTCGCATCTACTCATGGTCCCTTTTAGCGGGAGATGGTGTATTCGCCTTCGCTGTGCAGTCGCCGTCTGACAGTGCGCTGGTGCCGCTTGATAGCGCCTCTGACTGGCGTTTGCAGGTGGGTAACGCCATGGAGAAGGAGAGCGCAAATGCACTCAACGGCGCAGAAGAGCCGAAAAGCTTATGTCAGCGGATCCCGAAGTAGCTGCCTGGCAATTAGCGCTTCAGCGTAAGAAGAATGAACAGAGGAACGCTAAACGTGCTGCGGAAAGCTAAACATGCTGCGGAAATCTGGAAAGCTCAGAATAATCAGCTGAACCTTTGCTAACGCTACGTACATATATCCTGGCATAGCCGAGCTAAGCCACTGCAAATTTTTATTGAGAGGCCGTGCTTACAGTGTCGCCTTCTAGCTACGCAACGCCGCGACGACTGCGGGCAGGGTTACCGTTGGGTAGACTTGCAGAGGAGCCAGAACACAAGCTAAAGGTAGCCAACAGTAGCCATGTAAATTGTTTACTACATGACAGCGTCCATAGAAGTGCCATGGTCGATAGGAGTGACCCTCCTATCGACCATGGCACGAAATGCGTCTTGCGCTTTCTATAGTACAGGTATAACCTTGGACAACGGTCAAGGTCCAAGGCAAGAAGGAGTTCGTGCCATGCTCAATAGTAGTAGTTTATGTCACTCCACTGCCATGTTGTCAGGCCCGTAGCCAGGAATTTTTTCCGGAGGGGGAGGGGGGGGGGGGAGGGAGCACTTGCTGAAAACCTTGACTATTTGAGAAAAACGCCTCTTTTCATTATTTCTTTTTGGTAAAAACACCTACTTCACCAAAATTTCGGGGGGGGGGAGGGGTCCCGGGCCCCTAGCCCCCCTCCCCCCCCTGGCTACGGGCCTGCATGTTGTAAAAAGTACTGGGGAAGACGGGACGCCGCATTAACGTCCCTCTTAGGCGGCACCACACCACTGTCAAGCGCGAAGCCGGGTGCGCAACGCAAAACGTGCCATTGCGAAATAATGTTCTATAAAATGTATAAAATGTAATGTATAAATGTATAAAATAATGTATAAAAGTAATAAACAAATCAATCGCGAGATTGGTATGCTTACCACATGCATGTGAAGCAAAGTGCATGCGTCCACCAGACGTATATCGCTTTACATGTATGATAAGCAAGTGCAATTCTTGAATGGCGTAATTAAATGACGCCGTGTCAAGACATATACGCGCCATGTGATTCTTTTTTGTGTTTATTAACAACGTGCGTGAAAGAACTAAAGCCATTTGTCTGTCAGCGCTCACGTGCGTTCGTTCCTTTTAAATGCGAAGCATTTCTTAGCGAACCTCTGGCACTTTGAGCGTTTCTATCTACGTATCTATCTATCTAGCCGCCTGCGTCTGGGTGCTCTCGTGATCGCCTCCTTGGTGTAGACCAAAATTAGCATGGGAGGGTAAGAGGACTTGACGAATATGACTGTGTGGTCATGACATGAATAACGTGAAAATCCTGTCGCGTGCGTCGTCAAACCTTTTCCACGAGACACGTGTGGCACATACCCCTTTACTACCGGCCGCGGTGTGCGGGTATGCGCCACAGGTGATCTACCCAGGAACGGCGATATCAGACATTAGTAATTTAAATGCGAGAGCATTAAGAAAAACCGACATCGGCAGCGTTGACCCGACGAATGGAAATAATTAAAATCAGGGTCCAAGCAGGAATCGAACCCAAGCATTCTGCGTGGCGATCAGGTATTCTACCACAAAGCCACGCCAGGTCTACAAACTGGTTTGGAAAAACAGCCTATGCAGGCGTAATATCGGTGCAACGTCAGTTGTGGTTGTGGTGCTGGGTATCTAATTTTACAAGAAAGCAATAAACACTACATATGTAGTCCTACAATACAGGCGTCATATCAGATTAATGTCCGTGATTCCAGTGTTGGCTCCGCTTTTATAGCAGTCTACTAAGCATTACATTTGTATTCCTATGATTCAGCAAGCCGGTACTTACATATGGAGCAGAAACCTGGAGACTTACAAAGAGGGCTCAGCTTAAATTGAGGACGACGCAGCGAGCGATGGAAACGAAAATGATAGGTGTAACCTTAAGAGACAGGAAGAGAGCAGAGTGGGTCAGGGAACAAACGGGGGTTAAGGATATCATAGTTGAAATCAAGAAGAAGAAATGGATATGGGCCGGGCACATAGCCCGTCGGCAGGATAACCGGTGGTCATTAAGGGTAACTGACTGGATTCCAAGAGATGGCAAACGCGTGAGGGGGAGGCAGAAAATTAGGTGGGTAGATGAGATTAAGAAGTTTGTAGGTGTAACGTGGCAGCAGAAAGCACAGGACCGGGTTGATTGGCGGAACATGGGAGAGGCCTTTGCTCTGCAGTGGGCGTAGACAGGCTGATGATGATGGTGATGATGATGATGCTGATGATGATTCAGCAAGCTATATTGAAGCATTGCTCGACCCCGGAGGAATACATTAACAAAAGTTACGTATGGCATTCACATCATCGCAGCATAAAGTGCACTTAGTCCGCTACAAGGGCGCAGTGTCCTCTTAATTTTTTACGAGGCTGGGCGATGGCCGCATGCTGACCGACGATTTTGACAGATTGATTGACAGCCGCTTTGTAGACTAAGCTACGTAGGTCACATACGCCCAGGTAGCCTATGAATACAAGTTGGTCTACGTAGCCCTATCCAGGCCTACCAGCTTCAACGGCTTAAACCTCACCAACGCGATGGGTGACTTCAGATTCCGACGTGTCGCCGGCTCTATATACAGACAATTTGTCGACGAAATGACCGAGGCATCCACGATTTCTAACAGCTGTACTATAACTCATACTTCACTGCACATGGACCGCTCGCCACCGCGATCGCGACCGGATCCAATAACAAGTCATGACCAGCGTCTAGTGCTCACTGATCACGGTAATGATGACCTTGTTCAAGAACTGCTTGGGACCCCTTTCACACATGCACACGGGTTCGTGAAACGTGCGTGCTTTCTCCACGATAACGGACAGGTATAAGCACAACATATCAGCTTACCGCTTCTTTTTTTGGCCTCCGTTCAGGTCGCGCTGCCGACGTAGCAAAAGTATGTTCAATCACCAACTCGCCCAGCTTGCCGTTCTAAAAAAAAAAAAACTTGGAGGACTGACCTCCTCCTGACTGTAGGAGCGGCGTCGATTGCTGGTACATTCACAGCGACATTGCCGGGGAAGTGCGATCAAGTCAGACACACCACTTGGGCATTACTAGGCTATCAGCTCGGCAGCGCTTCTGTTGCAGCTAATTATTTTTTCTCCGGTATACAAAACTAGTATCGCAGACAGTGGATAATGCAGAAATGAAAACAAACTTGATAGTTTGTGCTTCATTCCGACATGACGATTCCCATGCGTGGATAACTTTCTCACTCAGCATTTTTACGGCAGAAGGTGCAGTTTATGACTGTGTCCTTTACAAACTTCCACGCTTTTGGCATAAGAAGGTAGCTGAAAAATGGTAGCCCTAGCAGGTAGTGATTCACCAAATTCTTTTTCCTTAATTCTTTGAGATATGCTCAGTCAGGGCCAAAGTCATTGCAGGGGGAGTGGCTTACAAATGATCGAGAAGTAAAAATAAAAAAAACTTAACTAAAAACGTCAATTAGAATTGTGCACTTTTAGGCCATTCAAGAACACGTGGATTGATGGCCGTTCTTGGTGCAGGAGAACGATTCCTCTGTTCCGGTGTCTGTGCTAATAATGACGGGAAAAAGAAGCATCGGTTTTGCATCAAGTAATCCTAACTACTACATCATGATTCAAGCAAGGTGAATTCTTGGAAACTACTTCAGCTTCGCCTTCAAGCGTAGAACGCGACAGCGTAATCGGGCCCCGTGCGCATCGCCTTCTCAATTGCTAGCCTGCTTCAGTTCTCGGTGGATGTCTCAGCTGTGCCGCAAAGCAACGAACGTCTGTGTGCGTAGCATTGGCCGTTTAAAACGATCCTAGAATACCTACTGAAATACAGCTGCGAAGTGCCCACTACACCATGATTATGTATCTGTAATACCACCATGATTCTTATCTGTAATAGATAAAGGCGCACCGACTTGCCTACGCAAACGCTGACAGAGATTGGCCTTCACACGCTAGCCAGTCGTGCGATGCCATCTCGACTCAAATTTATGTACCTAATCCTGCACAACAAACTTAAAGTAGATCCGAACACACCTACATTTCTTTCAACACTTCCAGAGAAACCCGTCACAAGCATCACCTTACACTCCAAGAATACTTATGCACCAACAATACTTTTAGTTCGTTTTTTCCGCGGGCAGAGCGAGAGTGGAACGCTTCGCCCGAGACGGTGGTTGCGCAGCCTACTGTCAACAAATTCGTTGAACTTGCTGGCCAAACCATTTTGTCAGCTACATTAGCGACGCTATCAGGATTGTACTGATCGTTGTCCTCCTTTCCGGTGTATTTTAAATTTGGGATCTAAAATGGTGCAAGTCGGTACCAATTTTGTATGTTGCGTGCTTACCTTTTTCTTTCTTTTTCGTGTTATTCTTTTTTGTAGCGTTAGCTACACTTGCCTAGCCGGAGCCGATTTCGCGTGGAGCGTCATGAGCCGTGCTGTGCATGCGCGAGGATCAGTGATGTCACACAGCTGGGTCACCGGAGCCGGCATCTCACGCGTTCTCCGACACCGCCGCGCGCGGCTCGCCGCTGCTGGTCTGCGCCGCATTCGAGAGGAGTGACGTCGTAGACACAGTGGCGCCAGCGCGCGCGCAGCTATTCGCCTTCGCTGTGCAGTCGCCGTCTGACACTGCGCTGGGGCCGCTTGATAGCGCCTCTGACTGGCGTTTGCAGGTGGGTAACGCCATGGAGAAGAAGAGCGCAGATGCTGCTCGACGGCGCAGAAGAGCCGAGAAGCTTATCTCATCGGATCCCGAAGTAGTTGCCTGGCAATTAGCGGTTACTGTGTTGGGGCCATAGAGACGGCAGCGTGCTACTTCAGTGACCACAAAAATAACATGCATGTGCCACATAATGCGTACACCGTGTGTGTGTCATTGGAGCAGCAGTAAGCATGACAATCAAGCTAATCCTAGACAATCTGGAAAGCTAAGAATAATCAGCTGAACCTTTGCTAACGCTATGTATATCCTGGCATAGCCGAGCTAAACCACTGCAATTTTTTACAGTGTGTGCACATGTGACTGAGACGTATGCACTCGTTGATAATGTACGTCCATTATCGTTATTATTTTGTACCATAATTTTTTGATAATCCTATCTATACAATTGCATAATTATGTGAATACATAACGCTTGTACACACTTTTCAACCCACTCCTGTAAAAATCCCTGACGGGATTGACAGTATCGCTAAATAAATAAGTAAATAAATAAATAAATAAATAAATAATGATGATGACTAAATGTGTCTGAGCGCTTTGTAATGGACCGGCTTTTAAAACACCCACTCGTTGCGCAATTCACATGTTTTGACGCCTGGTGCGATTCCAAGCTTCTGCCACGCAATATTACTGCGTTACGGAGACTGCTCCCACTACATGACATTGATAAAGTGTCCTTTTTTTTCGCAGCTGTTTCAAGGAATAGCGTGGTTCTGTGATAGAACACTTGCTTGACACGCAGGAGGCCTGGGTTCGATTCTTACTCGAGCCGAATATTTTTGTTATATTTAAAAATGAAGCTTTTAGTCAAATCATGAAAACGGCTGTCGTCCGGAGAAAACCTCGCCGCGCCGTTGATATAGGAACCGCCACAGCTGCGCACCACGTGGCCTCGCCGCGCCTCGCTACGGTGACGTCACGCCAAGCCGTCACGCCTGACTAACGCGACAGTTGTGGTGACGTCATGCCGAGCCGCGCAGAAGCTGTGTAGAGACCGTGCCATGTTTAAAGTTATATTGAAGATACTTAGCGCAACTTGGCATTCACTCCAAAAAAACAAACTCAGATTCACACACGCTTCCACTCAAGAACACACTCCACACACAGCGTTGTGTGTGGCGTGTGTGGGTGAGTAGCAATAGAGTTACTGTACATGTTACCTTTAGGTAGCAGAGTTGCGCATCTGTCTTCCAAACGCCGCCAGCACCCATGCATTGCGGAGAAGCTGACGCTCGGGCCAAGTTTTGTATTTTTGGACGCCGCCTCTGCAGCGAACTGAATTAACACTAGTTATCTATAATCAATGCTTATCGCCGGTCTTCGACACGCCGGACATGTTAATTGCCGACACGATAGACATGTCGCCTGCACAAACGGAGTGCTGCTTCACCGCATAGCTGTGATTGTTAGCCGGACCTTTGCGCATTTCTGCTACCTAAAGGTAGCATAGCAACTCTGGAGTTGCTAGTATGAGTGGCCACGGGCCCGTGCTTCGCTGTACCAAGCTTTGCGCGAGTTAGTGCAAACTTCTCGAATTTTTTTACTTGCATCTTTCTCGATGTTTCGCTCACGGACGACGCTGATTTTTCGCTCACAACCAACGACGTCGACACCGGAATTTCTGCAAAACGAGCTTTTTAACGCTTACGCGTTAACAAAATATTTGTACAGGCAGGCGAAATATTCCATTTGAATACAGTTGTTCTATCGCTGGCAGAAGGGACTTTGATCCGCCATTTTTCAACGTTTAAAGAATGCTACACAACGGGTGTACTTCCCATAAGTATATTATCGAGAGCATTTTCAAGCAATGCGTCTAATTGGCGACTTCCATGCGATTTTCCTGGCTAACATATCGTAATTACTTTCATGAAGAGCTGTTTTGGACAACTTAAACATTATCATCGTCATCATCTCAGTTGATGCCTCGCGTGTAAACGCAAGATACAAAGAGGAAGAAAAAATTAGAAGGCGCACCTAGGAATGTGATCGACCAAATTATCGCAGCTCGGGTTCAGTTGGCTTTCTCGGTAAGTTACTATCACAAATACCGTCGTATCAAACGCCCAGTAGCAGGATCGCGTCACGGTACATAGCTTTGTAAGACCGTTATTTTGTGTTTAACCACGTCCGATTGTCGAAGCTAAGTCATTCAACCGTCCACCGTCGCACTTCATTTCGATCATGCACTGAAATTTTTGTTCGATCTTGTTTCTTTACATCATTCGCCCCCCTCTCTTCGTCTACCATGTGATAACTTAGGCGGAGCACCTCTCCGACCAATGACGAGGCATGAAATTAATTGGAACACAATCATCACATTGTCTTGGTCTCGTTGCTGAAGCACGAGGCCGCAGGGCCGATCCGTTCCTCCCTCTTGTGGATATGTGTATAAGAACTCACTAATGGTATGTAAACTGCAGACACATGTAAAAGGTTAAATCCGGACGCGTGCAGAGACCTACGAGCATGGCAGAAGGGGCCTTCGTGGAGGGCGACCAAGCACCCAGGGACAAGGACCCCGAGGAGCTCGATCTTCAGCAGCGAGTTCCATCGCGGCTCGTCGAAGAACACGGCGACGATGCGCTTCTGCAGCCACCACATGCAGAGCTCGAGCCCGCCACGCTGTCGCCGCAGCCTTTCAATGAGGCGGTGCTCGACGAGGGTCTTGTCGTCAGGGAGCTGCTCAAGAAGGGCCGCCTCAAGAACCCGACGCTGACTGAGAAAGGGGCGCCACTGCAGCTGCTGGAGGACAGGCGCTTGTCCGCGCTCCTGGAGGTCACACAGAACATCGCGCTCCGCCACCAGCTGCGCGGCACCGTCCAGGCGTTGTCACCGGAGCGGGAATCGCAGGATGCATCCGCAAAACCTGCCACGGCCGTCTCCAACCCTGAAGAAATGCCCCATTTGGAGGAGAATGTGCGAAGCATTCCAGGAAGCACCGACGGCTCTCGCTCCAGCCTGCCGACCGGCGGCGCCATAACCGACGCGGACCAGTCGCCTTCATCGGACATGACTCAGAACGCGCTGGCCATCTCGCCATCGCAAGTGGACGCCGCACGCGTGAAGTCCCGCCTGGGCGAACCGACCCTTGAGAAGTCGTGCCAGCTTAGCGCCAGCGACGAAGTCTGTCGCAAGCTCTCGAAGATTACGCAGATCGTCACCGGCGGTCCCTGCGGCGTCGAAGCCGCCGAGTCGGCCGCGACTCCGCAACCTCTCGAACACGACTCACTATCGTCGGCTTCGCGACTCCAGAAAGCCCCCGTTGACACTTCAAGCGAGGGGACGCCCGACGACCGCATCCGGGAAATGCCTGTGCTTGAGGTCCTGGACAAGTGCGACCTGGTGGAACTGTCATCGTACATTAGGCGGGCGAGGCGCCGGCGCTGCTATGGAACCGACGTGGGCTCGTGCAGCAGCGACAGCGAGCGCAGCCTGGTCAAGATGGACTTCTCAACTTTGGCGACTGAGGCGAGCGAGATGGTGGCCGAAAGGCGATGCGGGCGCGAGGCCTGCAACGAACCGACACGTGCCGACGGGTCGACGACGTCTACGTCGTCATGGTACTCGTTCGACGCCCCGTCCGCTGCTTCACGACGGTCGTCCGGCCTTCGAGCGGCGGCCAGCGAGTCATTTGGAAGCCGGGTGTCTCGTCGGCATGAATTGTCAACTTCCCCGGACATGCCCAGCGCGAGCTTGAAAGCGTCTTCCCTAATTCGCTTCTTTGAGAGCAGAAATTAAGGCTGTGCTACCATGCAGAAGCGCCGTTGTGTTTTTCCTGGTGAAATTATAACAGTATCCTTATTTAAAGTAAGCGCCACAGAGTCGCGAATTAATGGTAGAGATGAAGTTCATGTATGTTAGATGCGCATATCGAAAAATATGTGCAATTCAAAATATTCCACTGTGACTTCCCAGACTGCACTGGTGCGGCCACGATCCTACGGCCCAAGTAGGCTTTGGTTACCGCCATCGGTAATATGCTCGCCCTCGCCTTGCTGCGTCGTTTCTCGGTGTACGCGCACTGAGCATCAAAACATGTACATGCAGATGTACAATTTCAGTGCAGTTGTTCGATCGCTAGAAGAGTCATTGAGGGGGTTTTATTGCTTCAACGCCTCGAGTCGGAATGAGTAAAGTACCTCCTATGAGTATGTCACCGAGACAATTTTCATGCGAAATGTTCTTTGAACGATTTCCCCGCGATTTTCGTGGCTAACAAACGTAGCGCTTTTCCCACAAGAATACACGACGCTCCATGCGAAATATACGGATAACATGTAGTGGTGTTGCAGTAGTAGGAAGCAGTTTTTAGACCCAAAGCTCCACTACGCTCTCACCCAAGGTGGTTCATCGCGTCGCAATGACCTTGAGCCGCCGGAGCACAAGTGTGGCAGGCGTGACGTCACGTCACGTGATCCGCTGAGGAGAGGCATCGCGGCTGCGCTCGCTCGGAGCCTCGCCGCTGCGGTAGCACGTGGCTAGGCGAATGCAAAGTACTTACAGAAGCTCGCGTGCTCCTCTTCGTGTCCTTCCGCTATCCTCTCAGTGGCCGTCATGCTCTCTGCTATTCTTCCTCGCACCGACGATGAGCCGACGAATGGAGCGTAGCAAGGGAAACAGCGAAACGAGCAAGGGTACCCCAATTTTTTCATAGCAATAGTAAATTGCTATTTCACAATTCCAGAAGCACCAATGTTGTTGCGCGAAGAAGCTTGGTAAGAGAGGAAACGCGAAAAAAGAAAATAAAGGTGCCACGCCACCTTCATTGTCACTTTGGGTGATCATGTTTCCGCACCAACATGCTGTCACATAATAGGTCTTGACGGCGCCTGCTGGCACCTACATAGAATTACATGTTCCTCTGTGGGGGCCAGGAACTTAAAGGGACACTAAAGAGAAACAATGAGTCGGTTTAGATTGATAAACCGTGCTCTGAGAACTCCAATGTCGTTAATTTCACCGTCATAGGTTTAATAATAGAGGGAAAAATCAAGGTCAAAGTTTCATTTTTAAATTTCGCGCCGAAATCACCGCAGTGACGTCACGGATTTTAAAGAGTGATTTTCGTATTTTGGGGGCATTGGCTCAACGAAATTTCCTGAAACTTGGTATGTAAGTCTATGGTCCTCTCGGAGGAATATGTAATTCATTTTTACCGACTAGGAGCTACGCAGGACCTCGTAGATGTCGTCAAAATATGTGACGTCATGGCGTTTGGTGCGGGAATTTCAAGGTGGCGTCACCACCAACATTTTCTTTTCGCGCGTCTTCTCGCTTACCAAGCATCTTCTCGGGGCAAGAGTGTTGATTTTAAAATTGCGAAAGAGTAATTTACTGATATCAGAAAAATCGTTTTTCTTTAGTGTCCCTTTAACGTACAAAGTTCCGGAAATTTTGCTGAGCCAATGTGACCAAAATATGAAAAGGTCCTTTGAAATCTGTGATGTCACGCTGACATTCATGTAGGGGAATATGGGCGCGAAATGTAAAAATGCAACTTCGCCCTTAATTTTATTTTAAATGCGAAGCATTTCTAAGCGAACCTCTGGCACTTTGAGCGTTTCTATCTACGTATCTATCTATCTATCTAGCCGCCTACGTCTGGGTGCTCTCATGATCACCTCCTTAACTTGGTGTAGACCAAATTTGCATGGGAGGGTAAGAGGATTTGACGAATATGACTCATGACATGAATAACGTTAAAATCTTGTCGCGTACGTCGTCAAACCCTTTCCACTAGACACGTGTGGCACATACCCATTTACCACGGGCCGCGGTGTACGGGTATGCACCACAGGTGATTGACAGTTTATATCTACCCAGGAACGGCAAGAACAGACATTGTTAACTTATATGCTAGAGCGTTACGGAAAACCAACATCAGCAGCGTTGACTCAACGAATGGAAAGAATGAAAATTAGGATACCAGCAGGAGTCGAACCCAAGTATTCTGCGTGGCAATCAGGTATTCTACCACTGAGCCACGACAGGTCTATAAATTGGTTTGTAAAAACAGCCTACGCAGGCGTAATATCGGTGCAACGTCAATTGTGGTTGTGGTGCTGGCTATCTAATTTTACAAGAAAGCAATAAACACTACATGATACTCCTACGATGTGTACTCCTACGATACAGGCGTCATATCAGATTAACATCTTTAGTTCCAGTGTTGGCTCCGCTTTTATAGCAGTCTAATAAACATTACGTTTGTATTCCTATGATTGATTCAGCAAGCTATACTGAAGCATTGCTGGACCCCGGAGGAATACATTAACGAAAGTTACATATGATATCCACAGCACCGCACTGTAAAGTGCACTTAGTCCGCCAGAACGACGCAGTGTCCTCTTCATTTCTTACGAGGCTGGGCGATGGCCTCATGCTGACCAAGGATGATGCCAGATTGATTGACAGCCGCTTTGTAGACTAGGCTACGTAGGCCACATACGCCCAGGTAGTCTACAAATACGACAAACACCATCCACTGATGTTGGTCTACGTAGCACTATCCAGGCCTACCAGCCTCGACGGCCTATACCTCACCAACGCGAAGGGTGGCTTCAGGTTCCAACATGTCGCCGGCTCTGTTGACAGACAATTTGTCGACGAAATGACCGAGGCATCGACGAATTCCAACAACTCTACTGTACCACATACTTCACTACACATGAACCCCTCGTCGCCACGATCACGACCGGATCCTATAACAAGTCATGACAAGCTGCTGGTGCTCACTGATCACGGTGATCATGCCCTTGTTCAAGAACTGTCAAGAACTTCTTGCACACATGCACACGAATTCGTGAAACGTGCGTGCGTTCTCGGAACACGTATAAGCACTACATATGAGCTTACCGCTTCCGGTGTTGGTCATACCCACGTTGCCATTGGCAGCGTTACCCAACCGTAAACAACTGGTTATATAACACATATGCGGCTCTTCAACATATATAAGTGTGCGTATAAAATTTATACAAATCTTTAGCGCCATTTTGTAACGTGTCGCTCAACAAAAAAGTCACGCCACAGTCACCTACCCGCCGCATGCTTCGCATAACATCGACTCCCACGGTACGTGGGATCTGCCGAATTTTTTTATTAATAAATCTATGACAGCAAAATGAATGAAAGTAGACTTTCCGATGAATTATTTATCAGTCTCAACTCGCTGATCGTTGCACTTTAGTGTCCTATTAATGGCTCAATGCAATAAGGAAATGACCCATTTTTTAGTGTTGTCTTAGTGATGGATGAGCAAGAACATACCAGAACTATGTGCCATATGGCTGCAGTGTGTCCTAGCTCCGGTGCTACAGTGCATGAGCGGTAACGGAGCACAACGTAAAGTGATGCGTATAGAGAAAATGAAACCTATTGAGATGGGCAATTAGACAAAATAGTCATGCGTGCAAGCGGACTGTTGAAAAATATTCGAGCAGCCGTTGTTAGGGCTGCAGTACAGTCGAACCCAACTATATCGAACTTGAGTAAATCGAATCATCCTTCATATCGAACTATTTTCGAACACGGCAATGCTTTAGCGTCAATTCATAGAAACATCTACGGCTAGGTCGAACAAAAATAGCCGAAATAGCGCGAAACTCCCCAAGAAGTTGGCTTTCCCTCAAAACATTTGGCTTCATTCCTCACGAAAGGGAACATTTTCCCGCATGCGTTTGGGAGTGTGACCGGCATTAGGAGGGCACCACGCGGAACGAGTAGAGATTACCGCTCGCCATCACGTGCTTTCTCCCATGATTCATTGCCGCTGCACCGCTCGTTTTGCTAACGCAATGAATGCCGCAGATCAAGTTAACCTGCTGTTCTCCGTAAAGCTGGCGTTAATCAGTACAGTCGAACATACTCAAAGCCTTACGCACTTAAGCCTTACGTCACCGCTGCGTGCATTATCCCAAGAAGCACGCTGGGTATGATATTGAAAAACAGTGCCAACAATACGGCCAAGGCAGACCGGAGGCTTACGGAGCCCCACAAGTACGCACAGCTGCGTATGATGTTGAGGCGTTATTTACATCGATACCGTATATTTTCTTCTGTATAACCTGCCCCTGCATATAACTCCACATCCCCAACTACAAACCACGGAAAAAAAAAGAAAAAAAAAAACGTATATTACCGTGAAGGCGTCTTCCTTACATTATCGATAATAGTGCCGTGAAGCCAACTCGCGCACCGTACTTCGCACCAAAAATGCAATTATGTCATGAAAATTCGTATATCGAATTATCTGATGTATCGAAATCAATTCACGGTTTTTTGCGAGCTCGACTGTAGTTCTGCGTAGTAACATTTCTGCTCAACACCATTAGATTTTAGTCCAGTCAGTATAGTACACTGCCATTTTCATGTGAATGGCTTCCATCTGGACCAGTTAGTTGGTGATATTGCATGATGAGTGGTTGCAGCAAAAATTTGACGCACGGAAGAAGGAAGCAGTATCTTCGTGTTTCTTTCCTTCGTCCGTGCGTCTAATTTTAACACGAAAGTGTTTTATGCCGGGGTCCACCAAGTACATCCGTCATGGATATGACGTTGATAAAATGGAAGCCAACTGGTGAGAAAGAAAAAAACCAAGAAAAAGCTACCCCGCTGGGAATCGAACCCACGACGTTGCGGCCGCGACGGCAAGCGCCCGACGCCCTACCGACTAGCTAACTCGGGAGATGCTAGACACGGCGCGAACGCGCCTTATATCTTTCATACATTCTCTTTCGCGGCGAGCGGAGCGGGGCGGTGCCGCCTTCTGTGAGATGTGAAAAGAAGTAATGCTTCACGATCGACACTTACTAGCGCTTACTCCGAGATTGCACGCGATATCGGAGGTCATGGTTAAAGCGTCTCGGTACCAGAGAGGTAGACTGACCGCGCTGGCGTCGCCGAGGCACCCTTGACGCAGTTACGTTCTTTGCCTTTGGCTTCGTGTTAGCGTGCGTCGGCTCATCGGAGTAGTGCAGCTTCCACGTGCACCAACGGGATTTCTCCGCCGCCGACTGCTTCAATGGCGCGAGCACCGACAAACAAAACTGCTGCAATATGCGTTGCAGAAAGGATGCGATTTCAACGGGCGAATGTCGTGCCTTGGTGGAGCGAGAGCAGCGCCTGAGAGACAGAGGCCAGCGGGACGCAAGCGTTTGCGGCTCAGGCTACGAACCTCTACCTCCCGTGTTGCTGAAGCGCAGTGTGTGTTATGTATGATGAGCACAGGCGTCGGCTACCCATTACTAGAAAATTGACGACGCTTTGAAGAAGTGCATACCGGGTACCAGTGTTGATTATGAGCTTGTTGATATCATCCTTACGCGGGATTCACGATTCGCTGTGTCCAAATATATGTTCACACCGTCAGCTACCACAACGGTTTAATCATGATCATGAGCGTTAGTCGTCGCGATAGAGACACGCTGTCAACATGGGTGCATCCACGTCAAACGATGCTATAGCTGCCAAACACAAATAGACATTGTACAAGCTCTCATATATCACTACACAATAAGCATAGGCGTGCGCACAGCCCCCCCCCCCCCCCTAATCGCGTAAGAGGGGAGGGGGCGCAAAATCTGCCCCATACATTGACCCTTCTAGTCAGCTAAGAGGGGGGGGTGCAAAATCTGCCCCATACATTGACATAGTAGGGCGGGGGGGGGGGCGGTGCGACGAACCTTTGCCCCCCCCCCCCCCATAATGGGGAACCCTGCGCACGCCTATGACAATAAGTACTACAGTCGAACCCGGGTATATCGAACTCGCCAAAAAACGTTTATTAGTTCGATATATGGCATAATTCGATATAGGCCCGCTATAGGATTTTGACACAAAGGCACATAACTATAAGAAAAGTACTTTATTAATATGGTGGCTTACTTGCGTGCCCTACTTTGGAACAAAATAGTCCTGGATTTTCTTCTGTGTCAACGACTTCGCTGCCTGCGACAGCACGCACGCCTCCACGTTGTCCAACGAGTCGGAGCAGCTGAGGCCGCAACCTTCCACATTCACGCAATAGCGCCGGACCAACGCAAGTGCACTAATCACTTCGGAGGATGTAGGCAATGGGCCATCGTCAATTTCCTTATTGCTGTCGCTTTGGCTTGTGGTCGGCACGACGTCTGCAACGTAGTCCTCATCTTGTAGCCCACCCATGGTGGCGACATCATCGTCCGCACTGACGAACTCGTCAAATGTCGATAGCTCCCGGGAACTCTGCCAGCTCGCGAGTTTCGCGGCGAACGGCAAATTCTGCCTCTTTGCACAAGCCATGACGACAGCGCGCCAATAAAGTTCACAGAGCACCAACAGGCAACACCACCAGCACGGACCACGCTGAATGAGGACTCCAGGAAAACAGGCAGCAGCAGGCACACAAGCATAAAGAAAGAAAAAATGGCGCTCACTTCTACCGCCTCCGCGCCTCGAAGAAAGCACGACGGCCTCTGATTGGCTGTAAGCGCTGCGAGCGGGCCAGGATCATTTCTTGCAGGGGGGTGTTCGCCTGTGCACAACCGGGTCTAAACCACTTTTTCTAGGGTGGCGCCGGCAGTTTTCCCCGCCACCGCGAGGGAAAGCCAACTTGCTGGAGCACTTTTGAGGCACATGGAGTTTGATATATCGGTTGTCGTTGCTATTTTCGTTCGATGTAACAGTAACTTTTGCTATATATTCTCAATGTAAATTTACCGTGTTTAGAAATTGTTCGATATACGGGATAATTTGATATAAACGGGTTCGATATAGTCGGGCTCGACTGTACTTCTGTGAAGACACGTTCCACTTTCGTGTTATACCGATTCCTATGACGGAGGGATCAGCCATGTTTTTTTGCTGCAACCATTCAACACGTATTTTCATGAGGTTTTATTCGAGGAGTTGCCAATTCTGACTCGTAGCTTATTATGCAAAGAGCGTCAAACTTTCGCATAGGGAAACGAGATGAGAGTAGAGATGCCGATACACAGTAATAATTTTTAGCTGACTTGGTTCAGAGATGCCAGTGTCAGTATCTCAGAATCTGTCAGCACAGGTGATCTTGCACATAACCTGTGCCAGGGCAAAAGCCATGCAAAGATAGCTAGTGGCTTCCAGCTTGCGTAAAGCCTTGATGTCGCCACTTGATGCACGTGATAGCAGCATGAATGGTGCTCAATATGACCTATTAAGCCAGGAAAGCTGTGCATCCACACCAAGCGCAAAGCTGAAATTCATGTACCAAGAGAAATACTAACAACAAAACTAGTTTTTCTCAATAAATTACCCTTTCACAACACTAACTGCATGACTTCTGATCAAAAAGATTCTTGGTAATTGAAAAAACATGCAAAAACATCATATACAGGTGCAATGCCGTCTTGATGTTCTCGTATCAGCTCACAGTGACGTCACACATTTTGACAGTATCTCCTATGGCAATGAATGAGGTGTTATCAACAAGCCAGGAATTTAATGTGCTATCATAAAAGTTTCTTGAGCTGGTGCAGCCAAAATACAAGAAAGTAATGAAATCTGTCATGTCACATTGACGTTCAGGTAGTGAAGTTTTGGCACAATATTCATGAATGAAACTAACCTTCGCTTTTTATTAACGATGAACATATAATGACAAAATTACCGACAATAGAGCTCTTCAAGGACAGTTTATCAGTCCAGAGTGATTTAGTATTCCACTTTTGTGTCCCTCTAAATGAGCACCCACAATCTCTGGATGGACAATTTAGGGAGGGACATCAGCTGAAACATCCTTACATCTCCACTCATAGTAGGCCTATTTAAAAGATTCATGCAAAATTAACATATTAACATGGTAAGCACCACTTGTTGAAAAATGCTTTCAAAACATTAAAAAAAAAAAGGTGCTTCAGGGCCCCTTGAGTCATGGATCCACACAGCTGTACAAACAGTCAAGCAGGTCCAAATTTTGGTTGGTAACAGCGTGCTCTTTAATTGACTGACCAGCTCAACGAGCCTTGAGAAACTGCATGAAATGAGCCGCATGTGAAAACGAACATCGTAATTGGCACGTTACACTGTCACAGCCACCCCATTATGCCATCAACCATGGATGTGGGTTTCCCAGTGCACTCCATCTGATGGCTTTCACGCTAACAATAACACAGTCTGCAGTTGGCTTACTTTATTCCATTTCACTTTTTTTTTAGTTTTCCAAGCCTCCATTGCTGGCTGCCAACCTTCTTTCCAAGTTTCCTTTCAAGCGCCCTCTTGGCCATCTTGCGCTTGGACAGCAAAAGCTGCATGCAGAAAACACTTTCGTCAGCACAGCTGGCCAGTTGAGTGACTGGAAACTGTTGGAATGTGCACATATAACAAGGCAAACAAGAAAGCACATTTGCCTTTCTACAATGTTCAACACATCTTGATGTGTCTTGTTTATATATTATTCCAACATGACAGCGTGGAAAGCAGCAACAGTAATCAAAGCAAAGCTATTTATGCAGGCGTCACTGGCAAATGCTTTTTTTTGCCTTGTGACAGAGTACAAAGCTGCTTGCAATGCTACATCATTGTGGTAAGTATGCATCCACAAAGAAAAATTGCTTTCTAGCTTTGCATACAATGTATATAAATACCATGTAGTACGACTCACGTTAGATAGCTGATCCATCATGTGAAAAGGCCTTCGTGCACACTGAAGCAAGGTATATCTGTCTATGTATTTTCTTTAGGTAGCAGATTGTCAAATTTACAATTTCAGTTCATGCCTTTTGCTGTTAGCCCCTACATGTAATCTTGCATAACTGTACTGCATATCATTGTCTCATATTATGCATTACATGTACTTATGCATTATCAGCCATCTGTGTTTTTACACATGTATAATATTCCCCACTCCCTACTCATGCCACCATTGGGCACTGCAAGCATGTAATTAAATAAATAAAAATAAATAAGGACGAGATCTGTTTTGTGATGTGCAGATTTATTGGAACTTTCCACATTACTCATGTTTCATAGTCATTTGAAAGTCATATGCACCAGTGCAGTTAATGGCACCAAACAGTGAGAGAAAGCTAATTTCCAACTGTACAATAACAAAATATATGCTTGAATGGTTATGTGGCAACCTACCAGGCACCATATCATGAAGGTACTTGAAATCAGGGATGTCTAAATACAACTGTCAAGCGTTCTATGCTAAGAGCCCACACACATGCTCAAAGCTGTAAGCTACGCATTTTGTTGGAAGTGGGCTGTCTTCGCATTTGATTTATATTTATTAGCTGTTCATAAGCGCGATTTCAGGGGAGAAAGGCAACAGTTTTTATAAGACAAACCCCGCCTGAAATACTGATACAACTGCATAAACAATACTATACATTGAAATTTAAAGGGATACTAAAAAGAAAAATGATATCACTCGTGTTAATACATTACCTTTAAACAATACGAAAAGCACCATTCCTGCCACAAGAAAATGCTTGGCAAGCCAGAAATTGTGCAAAAGGAAAGTACAAGCAATGCCACCACCTCAAGTTCCCGCATCAACTCCCCATGATGTCGTGCTTTATCATAGCACCTTCTAGGGCCTACAGGCAATTTCAAGGTGAATGAATTGCACTGTACGCTCAGGGAGCTTGAAGGTTAACATAGGAAATGTCAGGAAACCTTACAGAGGTGATGTTGCCGAAATGTAAAAAACAGCCAAATGTGTGGCGTCATACCAACATTAAGAAAAAAACGAGGTTCCAGTGCAAAACTTCAATGTGAAATGCTGACCTGTGCTTTATCTTCTGATAATGAACCTATGGCAGAGAAATTAAGCAGGACAGAGTTCTGAAAGAATAATTCCTCGGTATGAACTGACTTGCTGATTCGTTTTATTGTCCTTTAAACCAGTGCTGTCTGTATTTTTTTTAAACATGACTTCAGGTTACCTTATTTCATGAATTGAACTACCATCAGTGCAGCCTAAATAGTTTCTTGTGGCACTGGGCCTAACAGTAATGTTATCGAACCACTGACCTTTACATGCGCAGGTACACAATAAAAGCTCATTAATACGACCCTCGATAATTCGGAAAGTAGCATAACTCGGATGTGCTCTCCGGTCCCGGCCAGCATATACATTGTTTATTGGCATCAAAGTCTTGTTGATTCAGTCATTTTTGGCCGCAACCGGGTTAATTCAAACGATCCTTTGCACTTAGCACTTCACACCAAGCGCGAGGTGCCGCAAATGTGCAGTGCAAAAGAGCAAAAACGACGTTCGTGGCCAACCGAAACGAGGCGCCGCAGTCCACATTGCCATCATCATCATCGTGAACCATACGGCATCAACAGGAAATCCAGAAGGCCTCATGCCAAAGTATTTGCATTTTCCACCACCCGTAACAGCTCGTTGGCCACGGGCATCCAAAAAGGCTTGGTCGCCAGAACCAATTGCATTCTTGGCGACCAAGGCTTCAGTGGCTGTGGCGAATTTCTTTTGCTTACAGGTGAAAAAAAAGTATCGTCACATGCGCATGGTGGTGGTATGTGATAGGGTATGGGTGCAGAGCACGTTTCGGGCTAATTAAGACATGGGGGCCTTGCGCCACAGTAGAATTGTGAAAGAAGTCGCAGGATGACGAAAATTGCAGCTTTTACGCTGCTCTTATACAAAATAGATACAGCATATTCATCAAGAAAATGAAAGTGTGTTGATGTAATAGACATTTGTTTATTGTTTGCTTAAAACTTTCGATAATTCGGAATTAGGTTAATTCGACCATTTTTTCCAGTCCCGTGAGATCCGAATTAACGAGTTTTTACTGTTGTAAAATTTTTTTCAAGGCGAATGAATGAATGCAATAAACTTACTTTTGAAGCAGTCTTGCAACCATCTGTAAGTTGCTTCACACTTTCAGTAGTGATATTAACATCACATGAGTATGTGGTCTGTCATTTATTGCCATATTTTGCTTGTGAAGCAGCAAGTTGATTGCACAAAACGTTCATTTATTAATACTGTTCCTACCATGGTTGGGCCATTATGGGATGGTAAATAATTTGTCCACAAATAATGCGTCAATCAGAGCACAGGAGGAAACACATTAAGGTTTACAATGGGGAATGGAGCCCTAACCACAAGAAAATAATGAAGAAGCATAACTGCAGGACACAGTGACAACACGTTAAACCACTATGGCAGTACGAGCTCACAAAATATACAGGCTAGGGGCGTGCAAATATAAAGATTTTCAAGAATGAGTCGATGACGAATAAGGCAAAAAAACTGCCTTCAAATACTGAATATACTACTATGTATGTAGTGTCAAACAATTGCAAAACAGGAAATAGCAATAGCTTTTACTACTCTTTGAAGTAAATTAATGAGATAGCATTTCAATGAGCTACAGCATGTTGACAAGACTAAAAAATTCACTTATTACGAATTATCATGTATGAAAATTACCGTATAGTATTGCCCATTATAAGTCGATGTTTTTTTCATAAAATGACCTTCCAAAGTTCGGGGGTCGACCTATACGCGGAATCGTAAAGTCGACTCATGTGTGGGGTCTGATGAAGGGTCGTTGTCCTCGGATTTTCTGCTATTCGATGCATCGATAACATCAGCCGCAGAGGCAGTGGAGTCGCGGCAACAGCTATCTCCCAACGCGCGTGCGCCGCTTCCGGAGCTGGACATTTTTGTGATCTGCCACGACGATCGCGAAACTATAGCAAAACCACGCGAGGCAAAACTACGGAGCGCATTTAAAAATCATCGCCGCGCGGCATTAATGCAAACTGCTTGGGAAACACGGTCTCGAAAGCAGTATTACAAACCTTTGATAGAGGGCGAACAATGCTCAATGAATAAAGAGGAATTTATCTTGCGATAAGCCCTGCAGTTTTGTTTTCATACAATGGAAACGATTCGTTGACAAACCATCGGCGTTCCACAGAAAAGCTGGCAGCACCGTGTGGGCTGGCAACACTTCGCGGGGAACTACCGTATTTACTCGAATCTAACGCGCACCTTTTTTCCGGAAAAACGAGTCCAAAAATCGCATGCGCGTTAGAATCGAGTACCGAAAAAAAAAGAAGAAACTCTGTTATCGTATTGCCATCGACATTTCAAAATGGCCGCCTCCTACGCGCCTTGGCCATTTCTGCCATTTTTTCAGTTCGTACGTGTGCTGAGGAGATTGTCATCCCGTTCTGCGTTCGCATCGACGGCATGGAAGTGCCGACTCCAAATACTCGACGAGAATACCACAATGCCGCATTTAAAAGAATAGTTATTACATGTGCAGAGAGACGGACGGAAATCGGGCCGCATCGCGGTCGTTCGGATATAGTTCGGAGTTCCCGAAACGTGCGTGCGAGACTGGCGCAAACAGAAGCAGAAGATTTTTTACAGCAAAGCTTCACGTAAAGGTTTCAGTGGCCCAAAGCAGGGCCGGTTTCCCGAAATCGAAGAGCGTTTACAGCGACAAGGAGTGGTCCGACAGCGACGAGGACTGATCCATTACGCGACTTGTATCGCCGCCGTAGTGGTGACAGTTTTAGCGGCAAGGCCCGCTTTTTGACTGTGTTTTACTTTTTTGAAACTTCAGTTCTTTAAAACCCAAATACTTGTTCTTCTGAATGTGCGAAGTTTGACTCCTACGGACTTTTTTTGTTCTTTTCTCTCACGAAAAATGGGTGCGCGTTACAATCGATGTATTACTGTATTTTTTTTTTTGGTCGCGGAAAACGAGTGCGCGTTACAATCGAGGGCGCGGTAGAATCGAGTAAATACGGTAAACCACATGACCAGTCACATGCGCCCACAAGCGTCTTCGCGCCTTTTTGCAGTCACGCCTGTTGGCAATTTCTGCATTTCGCTTCGCTTGCGAGCAGTGGTGTGCGCAATTTGCGACACTGCCAAACGGACACCAAGATGCGACCGCTACGCCGGCAATAGTACAGCGCTGCTTTCAAGAGGCAAGCAATCCAGCACGCAGAGTCGGAAAGCAACGTTGAAGCAAGGCGCAAGTTTGATGTGTCGGAAAAGTGCGTGAGAGAATGGAGAAAACAAAGGACGAAGATCGTCGCGTGCGCTGCTACACGCCGTTCCTTTCGCGGACCGAAGTCTGGACGATACCCTGCCGTTGAGGAGGCGGTGCAACATTGGGTTCACGACCAGAGAAGCAAGAGCCTGAGTGTTTGCTACGATGATATTGAAGCAAAAGCACGTACTGTCGCGAAGGATATGTGCATCCCGCAAACCGAGTTCAAAGTATCCAAGAAATGGGTCAACGATGCCTGGTATGGACTGCCAACCGACATGGTCCGCGCGGCGTTTTCCACGTGCGGCATCTTAGTACCACCGGCACCCGTTCCGACGGCGAGCAGCAGCAGTGATTCACACGATGGCAATGACCGTGACTGTGTCCTTCTCTCAAGCGATGACGAGTCATAAGCAATGTTTCACGGGCAAATAAATGTTTCTTTGCATCACTCCATCTTCTGAAAAACTTATTAGTGAGCTATGGCCGCAGCATGAGGCTGTGTTCAGAGTCAACATTTTTTCCCCTAGAAGGGGTTGCAAGTTGGGGGGTCGACTTATAATCGGCAATATACGGTAACCCTAAACTAGTTCAGTAAGCAGACTCTACGTGCCGTAACAATACATCGGAATATGTAACCATTAGGAACGCGGTGTAATTATGCGCTGAATGATAGTATGCAGCAACCGCAATGCAAATTTGCATCTCTTGACGTGCACCACTGCCACCAACAAAGAAATCAATGCAATGCCACTGCAAATATTGCCAAAAGTACAGTAGACTCTCAATAAACGAAACTCTCTTAAATGAAATTGCTGCTTAAATGAAACAACTGCCTCTAACATGATTGGTTTTGTGCTTGAATTCTGCACCCCTTTTCATCTCTCTGTAAACGAAACTCCTGTTAAATGAAACATATTTTCCTGGTCCCTTCAGCTTTCGTTTAACAGGAGTCTACTGTAGTACGTAAGTGCGCCGATCGTTGATGGATGTGCAGCAGTTCTAATCAGCAGCGGCACTTCTGGCAGCAAACAGCGCTCATTTGTTCAAGCGGTACTGGCGGTTGATGGAAGAGCTGTAATTGGATCTTTGGCACACATTTATTGACGGCCACGGGCTGCATATTGCTGTGCTTGAGCCTTCATGCTACACTGTCACGAGTGCGCCAGACTCAAAACACTTTCCATCCTAGTTCATATCAGTGTTCAAGAGGGTTGCTATTCTCTATGCTGAAAAATCTAACAGCCCAACGGGATGCAACCTTGGAGCTTCCAAATAGGTAGTGAGACAGTGGCGGCTGTAGCGTGACCATATTTTCACATGTGATGCCAGGCGCTGAGGTTTCCGTGAGCCAAACAAGTGGAAATATTGTAAAATCTCGTTAATTCAGATTTCAAGGGACCGGAAAAAGTGCCTGAATGAACCGAATGCCGAATTATCAAAAGTATCAAGAAAACTATAAACCAGTGGCTATTGCATCAGTGTACTTTCATTTTTTTTTCATTAAGACGTAAATCCAGTACTTATTTTGCATAACAGCAGCGTAAAAGCTGCAATTTTCATCCTCTGCGACTTCGCTGACAATGTGACCGTAGCTCAAGACCCCCGTGTCTTAAGTCGAAACCTGCTCTTATCCCATCCCTTATTGCATACCGCATACCCCCAACACCATCATGTGCACGTGACAATAATTTTTTCACCGGAAAAATGGCTGGCAACAGATCATTCTTCAATCATGATGTAGCAAGCAGGTTTTATGCCAGCATGCGGATTGTAGCTGAAGCTCTTCATCTCCAACAGCTTCCACCATGTTTGAGTTTTGTGACATTGCGTGCATAGCCCGAAGTCAAAATGAAGCTACCGAGTGCTGCATCCACTGTGGATGAAAAAACGGCCACTAACGACACCATCATAGTGTCCACACAGTTCTAAAGGCACGCGTGTGGCCTACGCTCAGAGTTCAAATGTAAGTGCTGAGCACCGCATCAGCTACTAATGCACAATCGTGGATGGTGACTACGCATTTCTGAAGGCATGCAGCGAAACGAAACTACTGCTTGTTGCAGCTTTGACCCCTGACGCTATCGACACGATCAAAGATAGCACCCACGCAGTTTACGTGCGCCTAGTAAAATTGAAAATGAAACCAAATGGCCGCAGCCGCTGATGTGTTGCCAACAATGTGATGGTGGTAAGATTGTGGACGGTGACCACTCCTTTCTAAATGCCCGTGGCCAGTTGAGTTTTTTGCGAACGCCATTTTTGCTTTTTTGTGTTGCACATTTGTCACGCTTCGCACTCCTAGGATGGTCCGAATTAACTGGGTTGCGGCCAAATTGACCGAATTAACAAGGGATTAATGCCATTAAACAATACATATGATTGGCAGGACCAGACAACACGTCTGAATTATCTGAATTTCTGAATTAAAAATTATCTGATTTTCTGAATTAAAAATTATCCGATTTTCTGAATTAACGAGGGTCAAATTAACGAGCTCTTACTGCATTGTTGAGAACGCACATGAATGACAGCAGGGCCTAGGCATCAAAGTTGTGAAGAGGGCTGGCTTCAGGATGACTTTGGTGAGGACGAGCAGTAAGTGCAGCGAATGCATTAACAAGTTCCCGTTGTGAAATGTGCTTGGATGTATGTCTTTTCCATTTTATTACATGCGGAAATGATGTAGTATAATCTACCTTGAGATAAACATGCATTCAGGCGAATTTCAGGCAGCGTAAACAAGTTTCAACATTGGCTGCATTCTAAATATTCGTCATGTTGAATTATGTGACTAGGTACCGTACAATCCAAATTCGAAAGTTGAGTATTTGCACACCCCTTCTGTAAAGGCACTGCTGCACTGGCACCAAAGATGAAATCATTCATTGGGCTATAGGCAGAAGGCCTTTTGCAGCACATGGTGGCTAGGCCACACCGTAACTTCAAAGGAGCAGTTAAACTTTATGCGACAAAACGTGGTCACAATACGCACTATCCGGTAAGCATAGGATGGGCCACTATGACAGCAAATACATTAGGCCCTATCTTTGAAGACTCACTCAGGGTTTCATCGCAACTATGTTTTAACCATAGTAGGTAGAAAACAGGTGCGTATTAATAATGCTTTACTATAAAAATAAGAATGCATAACAATCGATCGCAATTTGTTACTTAATTGAATACGTGAAGTATGCCCAAATAGTAGGCGCTTTTACCACTATTTGGCCATGGCTTAACATTTGTCAACTTTTTAATATGCATTTTTCTAAACAAATACAGTAGACTCTCAATAATTCAAACTTGAGGGGACCTCAGGATTTTATTTGAATTATCAGAAGTTTGAAATATCAGAAGTTCTCATAAATATGACTCAAGGCAACACACCAACTAACGCTGCGATGTTTACTGTTTCTCAGTGCCGCAGCAACATCACAGACAGGTCTGCATGATTGCCAGTAAAATTTTTAGATATCAGCAATAATACTGGTACTCGTTGTACAAGGTGCGCATGGGTGCGTAATTAAGGGACAAAATGTGTTGCGTCTTACGATGCTAGCCCCTTCTGATTCTTAAGACGCTTTCTCGCATGGCGTACTGTGGAGAAAGTGACTTTAAAAACTTTTGGCATGCGATAGATAGATCAAGGCCAGATCGTGCCGTTTTTTGCCGTTTTGTTTTTTCTTCCTCAGTCAGTACGCGATTATTGGTGTGCAAGGTTTGGGTAGTTGGCCATTTCGTAGGCAGGCAATCAACTTTACTTGCGCCTGTTAGTAACACAAAAACACAAATGTTCAGCTAGAAGCAACAAAGGCAGCAGATATTTCCAGGCATGGACAAGCAAAAAGTTTGAATTAACCGAATTTGGCAGTTTGAATTAAGCAGCTTTAAAATACAGTAGAACCCTGCTGTTACGTTCCTCACTGCTGCGTTTTCCCGGCTGTTACGTCGTTTTCCGCCGGCCCTGGCATAGCTCCCATAGGATACAATGTATTGGGAACCCCGCTGTTACGTCGTAACTGTCGGACCGTTCCCGTATGATACGTCGCGAAGTGCGCCCGGAGCCGACCGAGTGACTACCAAAGAGAGCGGCCATGGTGCATTTTCACGCAGCTTGGCCTCGTTTGACCGTAATATTAGCCGCATGAGAGGCGCAAGCAACAGAATCTTTCAATTGATGCAAACAAAAGCATGGCCTTCGAGATTCAAATTGCAAAGATGGCGTCTATGACGTAACTGCTCGCGAAAGCAAGGCCTTCGAGATGGGCATTTACTATTGACAAAAGCATAGCCTCTGAGATTTGCATTGCACAAACATGGCGTGTATGACGTAATTGCTTGCGAAAGCAAGGCCTTCGAGATTGGCATTCACTTCTGCCATCGCGTTGGCGTAGACTCATCATCATCGTTATTTGTCGGAAAACGGGAGGAGTTCGAGCTGGTTGGAGCTCGCATGGTCGTGCGTGCGGTTCGCGGTCGGACTCGCCGCGCCGGTCGTGATTGCGTGTGCTTAGTTTTTTCATGCCTACAGCTGTTGGTGTTAAAAAAATCACATACGTTGATTACATTTCTGTGGATAAGGCCGTCCTAAGCTCCGCGTTTCTATCCATCGACTAGATCGCGGCTGAGCGCGCCAATTTTCGTGCTGCTCGTAAGAATTGAAATAAAATTCTGTACCACTAAATATTTTGCCGTTTTTCCTGTTTTTCGGCTCTTACGTTTCCCGTCTCTTACGTTTATTTCCTACGGTCCCTTCAAAAACGTATCAGCGGGGTTCTACTGTACATTGAAAACATAGTGGGCCAACCAAAAATTTAAGATTGGTTTGAATTAGCCGAAAGTTTGAATTATCAAGAGTCTACTGTATATGCTTCGAGCAAGACAAATACAGTAGACTCTCAGTAAACGGAAATCTCTTAAACGGAACTGCTGCTTAAATGGAACTGCTGAATCTGATACGATTGGTTTCATACGTGAATTCCGCACCCCTGTTCAACTCTCAGTAAACGGAACTCCTGTCAAATGGAACACATTTCTTGGTCCCTTCAGGTTCCGTTTAACAAGAGTCCGCTGTGTTCGATTCATATTCGAAATTTCAAATATTTGCACACTCCTAATAAAGACATATAAAAAAGAGCAACTCATGCAATTGACTCGTTCAGCCGGGCTTAATATAAAACACAGAATCGCCTACCCTCTATTTCTTGTGTGTGAGTGTGCGTGTGGCTGCAAAACTGCGGAAGCATGGTAAATATAAATCCCCATCCATTGGGGTTGCAGTATGTAGTACTACTTAGAAGTAAATGAATAAATAAATAAATACTTTAAGGCCTACTTATTGCCAATAATTTCATGTGAAACAGATGTCTACGCAGAGATCATAAATCCATATTCTGCAGAGTTGTTCTACTGTAAATTATAGCAGCATATGCCAGATGTAATCAAAGGTGTCCAAACTAGCAGGCTCTTGCCAGTGATCACACTCTCCAGGCAAGGTGACCAACAAGTGTAAGTGAAACTTTTCACTGCTCACCTTGATAAGGGCGACCCTGTTATCAAAAAAGTTGTTCCTTATTGTCTCTGGATCGCTCTGGCACCTAAAGAACTTGGCTCCCTCTGCAATCGATGGCACATCCACGTGTGAGTTGGCTGGATCTCTTAATTAATCAACAAAATTACATATATTGCTGTGCATTTGAAGTTACGTTTACTTTTGTAACTCACATCACCAACCTATGCTACATTAACCCACTTAAATCCCAAGCTTGTTCTTTAAAAAATGCATAAGTTTTCCCAAGTTTTGTTCTGCTTATCCACTGACAATTGCAAGCACAGCGACACTTGAATAATGCTTTACACAACAGTAGCTCAACGCTGACAGACAAGAGGGTGACAGACTCACCAAGAAGGCGGCGATCACCGGGCACAAAGAAAAACAGGGGCCGGTCCACAACGGTGGCGAAGCGGTGGTCGTCCATTCTTCGAAACACGTCACTCATAGGACCCCTGCGCGAGATTGGAAAATGAAGTGACGAGGTGCCCCATGACAAAACCCCGAAATGATTGCGAGGCATGTTACAGTGGGGGACTCTGGATTAAATTCCGACTACCTGGGGTTCTTTACTGCAAACTTAGGTGAACTGCACAGCCGTTTTTGCAGTTCACCCCATTGAAATGCAGGCGCCGTGGCCGGGAGCCAAACACGTGCCCTTGTGCTTAGGAGCACAATGCCCTAGCTGCTAAGCCACCATGGTGGGACAACCAACATCTGCTTAACCACATGCTACTTTTACGCCCTGCAGTATACGGAAATGCTAAAAGTTTGATGCTTTTTCTAAGAGACAGAATCCCATGTCCATCACTTGCTCAGAGATCTACGAAACAATGAAGAGGAATGTATGAAAGTCAAGAACATGATTGCTCCCCACTTATGATTTCCTTACCATAAGAGGATTGCAAGAAAATTTTGGGTGACAAAAAAAGCCTTAAATTGGACAGCGCTGATACCCTACTGCAACGCAGCCTTCACGCAAAGCTTTAGTTTATGACACTGCTGGGTGAATCACGAAAAGCTTGCAGAAATAGGTGTTTCTGATCATGAAAAAAAGAAAATTTGTTACTACAAGAACGAAAGCACTCAAAATGCTGAAAGCCAGCACAATAATTGGACATAACATCTAAAATTGGGTGGTGCCTTGAAAATCTCGGTTATGACGTAGGTTATGCATTCAAAATCTTGCATCATCACTCATCAGGTCTATGCATGGTCTGCCATCATGCTGTACCAATCTCTACAATTCTCAGAGGGAGCACAACCTCAAGTTTGTCAGTGTTACGCTGTGCTGTCTGCCGCCATAGTGAAGATCAAAGGTTTGGTCACTGGAGGTGTTCAGTCCTGTATACATCACTCCATACATCAGTCCTAGGCTTGAGCGAATATTCGAGTACTTCGAATATTCGAACGAATATTACAGTATTCGAATTCGCTTCGACACGAATTTAAATTCTAGGAAATTTCGAAGTATTCTAAATGAACGAATAGACATATAAAACAGCATGTAACTTCTTGTAAAGGTGGTTTCACTGCAATAGAGGGGTGCTATACTGTGAATACACCTATCCAGGGGAAATCCACACTGCCGCGAAGCCACACTTCAAGGTTAAATGAACACACAGTAAAACCTCGTTATTTCAAAGTCACTGGGACTGAAAAATCTTCTAATTAAGCAGGTTTTTGAATTAACCAAACAAAAAACCGGGATGCAAGGAACTTTCAATTACTGAAAGTAATCAGAGGTGGTCGTTTGCTGTGCGTGCTAGTTTGCGGCTCCAAGGGTTATGTTTTCCAGCAATACCCAGTCCCAATTTTGCCGCTAAATCGGGGAAACGGCGGGCCTCCCTGCTGCCAGCACAAGAAAAAAAAAGAAAGGGGGGAAAAACCTGTCTCGTGGTCAACTGAAATGTGCGCCTGCTGAAAAGACGTGCTTCACTGCAACACAGTAGTGACATGCAGGCAGCATGCCACCTGCCCTCGCGGTGTGAGCGCGTCATGATGCGACTATTCGCCCATTCTTTCTGGTAAAATAAAGAATTTAATAATGACCAGTGTGACGGATTTTGCGATGTGTTCTGGGTAGAAAAGATGATCACTGAAGTTTCCGAACCGAGTTTTCGAAGTAGGCGAAGTAGGCAAGTACTCCGCCAGCAGTGCAAGTGCACAAATTGCCGGAACAACCGCCAATCGGAGGTTCGCATACATCGCGAATTCCGTCAGACTGTCTTTTATTCATTTCTCTATTTTCCGAGAAAGAATGGGTAAATCATGACGCGCTGACGTTGCGAGATGCATGCGTCATGCTGCCCACGTGTCACCCCCATGTTGCAGTGAAGCACGTCTTTTCCGCAGGCACACATTTCAGCTGATCACGAGACCGTTTTTTTTTTTCTTGCACTGGCAGCAGCAAGGCTGGAATGCTTCACTTATCACTCATCAGTATCGCTACACTACATTGCCTTGTGGCTCCTAAGGGCCATCGTTTCTGCGGATTTGCAGCAAAATTGGGATCGGGAATTGGCACATGACACCCAAAGTTTTCGAATTAACCGGGCTGGTACTGACCACTGCTTCAAATCATCCACTCAAATTTACATTGCAAAATACGGGACCGCAGAAATCCTTCGAATTATGCGGGATTTCGAAATAACCAAGTTCGAATTAATGAGATGATGAACCGTTAAGCGCACAAAGATTGGAACAAGAAGATGACACACAGAGCACTTACCAGGAAGGATCAAGAAGCACACATGTGGGAACAATGCTCGGTGTGGTAGAAATATACTGAATCAGAATCTTCTTGTTCCCGTCTTCGTGCGCTTAACGGTTCATAATGTCACTGCACCAACTAGCTCGGACCCAGCCTGTGATTCGAATTAAGGAGGTTTTACTGTATTACCCTCATGTCGATTCATCATTCTTTAAGTTTAAAAGCTTATTATACCAGCCTATATGCTCCAGGTATAGTAAATTTTAAAACGTAACATATTTTACAGGTTATCACTTGCATTCTACCGAAAGTCAAATCCTGCTACTACTCAAAGTTGCTTCCACTTCCCTTTGAACCGAAAAGTGACATTTGCAAATGCCTTATTTCAACTTTAAAAATATTGTGCAGGTTAGTTGGGTCATGACAAATATGCTCATTTTTCTATATATGTAATATAGTATACTATTCGAATTTGCTTTGAAATTATTCGACCAAATCACTATTCGCTTCGAATTCCCTTCGGACCTAAAATTTACTATTCGCACAAGCCTAATCAGCACTATATAACGAAATGAACAAAAGATGGAGGATGGATTTCATGAAGCCAGATGTCAATGAGGCCAAAGCAAGGATGGGGGTTTCATTCATAGTTTAACTGAAGTGTAGTCCTTATGAGCATAGTACTTATAAGAAAAAAATACTAAATTAAAGCCGACGAAAAAACAACTTGCTGCCGGCAGGGACCAAACCCACAACCTTCTCATAATGCATGTGGTACTCTACAGCATGCACAATTCTCTCCACTGAGAACTGTGCTCACAAAAGCCTATTTGTTCATGCCTTTGTTTGGAGACAGTTTGTGCAACCTAGAGTGACCAGAAAGTCCTTATGAGTTGTGTAACTCCAGACAAGGACAGCACTCCTTAATGTGTTACACACTGATGGAGATGAACCACGCAATGGGACAGTTGAACTTTTGAAGAAACGATTGATGAACTAGCCCAAGAAGCCATTCCATTATGACTTCCTGATCATTTCAAACTGTGGTGCAAGAAAACGTAGGGCAAGAGCAGAGAAGGAACACACACATCCACTCACAAAGGAATTTTAATGCAAATGCATTATATGCCATATGAAGCAAAAAACCTGGCGAGAGTCCAATAAGTATTGGCATTAACATCCGATTGCAAGAAAACTCATGACTCACATGACCAAGTGATGACGTCACACAGGCTTCAGCGCCCAGTTCAAAGACTGAGTTGACCCATGTTGAAAGGCGACCTAGCCCATTTCCAAAAAGTTGACCTAGGGTTGATTCGCACGATTGACTTTGCCCAGTTCGAGCACATGACCAAGCTATCACGTCATATGACACACTTACGTGACCAAGTTAAAATCTTAATAGGTTGCAAGGTCACATGGCCAAGTGATGATGTCACATGACAGGGACGCCGAAAAAGTATGGTCAGTGATATAGACCTCGAGAGCTTGTATGGTGGCGCTGCTGCTCTCGCCCTGTCGGGCCAACAGCACACTGTTAGGATTGTCACCTACGAGCCCACTGCATGTTTCAAGGCAGCGGCGACAGTTGCGGCAGCCACTGTTCTCCAAGAACGGCAACCGTAGTTCTTTTCTTTTTGTCTGCGTGTATAAATACGCTGTGCTAACTTATGCTTATTTATGTTTTTCTTCCTGTCTCAAAAACCTCTCAAACCAGAGCTGTTTAAAGCTGTAGCCGAAAAACCAGCATGCAGCGACTCTTGTTAACGTAAGCATTCAACAAAATTTCGTCCCCTTTTCGCCTCAAGCCATTCGAGATAGACAGACCCCCCTCCGTCCTTTTTTTCACTGAAAACCGAATTGCGAGCCCTACTAAAATAAGACGGGAAAAAAAGCAGAGAAAACACAGCTGCTTGCACTGGAAGCAAGTTTTGTTCCATCCCTTGGACACCACGCGGGGAACAGTAGACCCCCCTCCCCACACACACACAAACAAGCTCACGACGCTCACAACGCACACACACACACACACAGGCGCGCACACACACACACACTTTTACAGACAGTGAGACTGCAAGCGCCCATCAGTTCGTCACTGGTTGTCGTCTGCTAGGAAAGCGCATCAGCAGCCCAGCCCGCACGTGAACGTAGGGACAAAAAGCGACGATTGTCTGTTGTTCTGCGGTTTCCATAGGATTGAAATTGCAATAACATGTGTTTCAAAAGGAGTTGTTCGTCGCTTGGTACGAAACGCACGCGAGTGGTCAGTGTGTGGTCTGAAAGAAGAACTGATGTGCGCGATGGAATCTTCCGACATTATTGGGAAATGCAGAGTGCAATTGAAAACCGTGTACTACCACGTACGAGTGGAGGTGACCTTTTGATTTTTTTAGTGCTTTACGTGTGCTGAGCCATATCGAACTCTTTTCGTTCCCAACGAAGAGGACGCTTGTCCGATTACGCACCGGCTACCCCTGCTTGTCGTTCTGGCTGGCAAGAAATCACGCGTGAGAGCAGAAGATACAGACAGGCACATTGCCCCTCTAGGTGGCCGTTGTCAGCCTGCTATCTTCCTATTTCTTTGTGAGCTTGTAAGTTTGTGTATACATTTAAAATAAATAATAAAAGGCGAAAAAAAAGCGCAAGAGAGTGAGGACACTTATGGACGGAATTCGAGGCGTTGCTTACGCGCCGCAGAACTGCGGTAGAGTAGTCTTTCATTTTCATCCGATTTCTGTGGTAACCGGCGGGGTTTTAAAGCTAGCTGCTTCCACACGGTGTTCCTAGAGCTGTTGTGCCAGTGTTGCACGCAGAAGTATGAAAAAGTACCGGACTTCTGCGACGTTTTTACGTCCTTTCGGCGAGGAGCCATGCGTTTCTACCATGACTGCGTGCCTGGGAGCAACAAACGACAATCCCAACTTTTCCATCGCGGGCGTCTGGTGGCGCTGCCTGTTCGGCTCAAAGCTGCAGTGCACTAGGCCTATACCAGTTGACACGCCTGGACAAGGTGTGCTCTCACCTTCAATGAATGTAAGGAGACTTAAATGCCTCTCTAACTTTCTTGTTAGGAAAAGATCAGCTTAAGTTAAAGAAAGGCTGGAGTGTACAAGCATGAGCAGACATCCCCTGGATGAAAAAAAACCTGATAACTGTCAAACAAATGACAAAACAAGTGAAGGCTTACTTTTCATAAAATCTTATGGAATCATATACAGTCGCCGACCGATAAATAGGACACCGATAATTCGGACATGCTCGGTAATTTGGACAGTCGTGCGGCACCGCCGATCAACCCATAGAAGTAATGTGTAAAGACGATCGATACTTCGGACAGCTGGCAGATCTACATTCGATAATCCAGACCCTGTCCGAGGCTGTCGCGCACGCCGAATCGCCAGCCATTATCTCCTCCGGCACCCATACCATACAAAGTATGGCCTCAGAGATCAAAATGAAAGCTAATTGGTGATCTATGAGGCTTTATTTCGATCGCTACTTTATGCCTCCGACATTTGCAATTGAATGTGCCGATCTTGGAGGCACTGGTCAACTGCGGGAAATCGTATCAACATCGCGAAGGTCCTACATTCCGGTTCCTGTGTCCCCGCGCTGCGCTGCTATTGCCGCCATTCTGTCGAAATGCATCTGTGGTAAAGCGCTTTGCTAAGGTAATGACTACGGTGACAGAGCCCATCAGCGTAGTGATAACGTAAAAATTAGGGGGCCCATCACCGTAGTGTAATACAGTGATGGGCCTTGTCTCAAGCGCTCGCTGTTCTTTCGTCATCGCACAACGATCACATCACACTGGCGTAGATACAGGCGAACTTAGTTGCACATAAGCGGAAGTGAGTGCAGCAACGCATTGACAACTTTTTTCGGCCACCGGGACACTGAAGTGTCAATAAAAGTATTTTTTTTCTGACGCATTCGTTTTTTCAGACATTGGATAATTTGGACTTATTTACGTTCCCCGTGGAGTCCGAATTATCAGTCGTCGACTGTGTGATGGAGACAGGAAATCTCAGTGGGGTGCAGGTCTACAGATGGCTGATCAACTACAGCTGCTCTGGATATGAAACTTACTCATCATCGCCTGCCTCGCCAGGTGCTGCAGAAGGAAGGGCATCTGCAGCCTCGCCGGCATCAGTGTCGGTGCGAAAGAAATCTTGGAGGCCAGCCTTCTTGCCTTTCACCTCTTGGACGCGGCTGTGATATTTGGTCTGTTCATCGTCCGAGGCCTCACTGCTACTGCTGCTGCCAAAGGGTTCTGCGATCGTGCCCAGAGAAACATGATCAACAAATTGAAAATGGAACAAGCAAAATAGAATGATCGCAAGTAATCAACCAGATTGCACAACTTCTGTGCAAGTTTAGGAAGGACAGTGCGAAGCGATGTACCTACACCTAAAAGTAATGTCCACAACCAGTCATGGGGACACTACCAGCTAAAAGTAAACCAGTCATTGTTACCGGAGTCAGCAAAGCAACTCCTTACAGTTACAGTTACTGTCGCATTACTGTAGAATATTAATTGTCATAACAGTACTACTATTTTGTTTCTATTAAGATTCACAAGAAAGAAATATCTTCACATTTACTTACTAAATAGACATGTTAACGCTACGCAATATTTTTTTCTCTTTCACTAATAAAACATCATTATTTGTTAAACACAAACACATGCGTTTTAGTGACTGTAGCAAAGTAACAATGCTTAACAGCGCAAGATGTAACAGTGTCACAATTTCAAGTTACTTAAATGAAAAAGTAACAAGTTACAGTTAGAAGTTGCCTGAAAAAGGAAATGTCTACTGGCTACACATTATTAGTAACTAATACAGTCGAACCCGTTTATAACGAACTCGAAAGTGTCGCGAAAAGTGGTCGTTATATCAGTAGTTCGTTGTATATGGACTCGCCCTTAAAAACGTGCGCTTAGCGGCCAAGCCGTTTTTTTTTTCTTTGTGCACTTTTATTAAAGTGCTAACAACCTCTTCGGTGACAAGCTAAGCCTTTTCGCGTCGTGATGCGACGCCCGCTGCGTGCTCACGAGTGAATTAACCGCCTTTGCAATTAGCTGACACCGTTTCACCGAAGCGCGGTACCGTGACGTGGAGCTGATCATACCTGGCTAGTTGCGTGCAGCGCGTCGCCTACTCGGGTCGCGGAGTCACTGCCGGGCCGCTTGCTGTATGCCGTATGCGCGCCTTTGTACGTTCTTCGTGCTTGCTTCACTCCGGACCGTGCACGGGTGCGGCGACTAGACTCTTCGTTCAACGCGGCGAAGACAAGCATTTTGCAAGCAACGCGCACTCGACGTCTCCGCGATGCTCTCGCGGCCCTGCACGACGATGCGCGGCGCACTTGAGTTGTCACCTAGTCAAACACGCAGTATATTCTCGCTGTCAGTGCATCGACGTTTCTCGGTGCCCGCGCCGCTCAACAACAGCGAGCTACTTTCGTTTCTACAAAGCGACGCGCACTTTAAAGCGGTCTCGCACGACGCGGCGGCGAACTTGCGAACGGCAGGCAGCATGGCGCGTTCGTACCGCCGTCAATCCGCAGTGTACGGCGTACGCCACACGCGCAGATATCTACAGATGACTGTGATAAGGTTGTCGGCTATAAGGCATAATGGCACGTTCATCGACGGCCGCCACCTCGCCTTCGCTCTTTTCTGATGCTTATCCGCGAAGGCATCGCCGCAATCGCGCGGAAGTCGTAATCACCGATCGACCGGTCTCTGCCGTTACCGAAAAGACGGACGACTTTTCGCGGCACATTGTGGCGTCGACGAGTTTAGGGACACAGTGAACCTTTATGCGATGGAAAGTTATCGCGGTTATTACTTCTTGCATTTATGCCTTCTTGCATTCCAAGGCATTGTTTGGTTCATCGCAGGCGGTCGTAGCTGCAGAGAACGGCGTCAGGAAAGGTTACCGTGCGAAAGCTGACCGCAAGGCTTCATGGTGCCTACTTTTTTTTTCCCCCTCACTGCCATTCTACCACTGAAGAAACGCCTGGAAAGTGAGCGACCTCGCTCGCAGCGTCCGAAATCTGCGTGCGGTGCTCACCGATCGGGGTATCTTAGTCGCGAGTAAACTGGAGCGGGGCACGCGCGAGCGCGCGCCCCTGTCACGCTTTAGAAGGCATGTTTCAACTTTTTTTCGCTTCGTATGCGCCATATTTTTACCGCGACCGTGTCCAAAGTGTTCGTTGTAAAAGTAGAAGGCTTTGAAAAATGTTCGCTATATCTGGACGCAGCTTCAATGGTTAGCATAGGAAAATCGTAAGTGCACCCAAATATGGTCGTTATAACCGATAGATCGTTATATGTGGGATCGTTATAAGTGGGTTCGACTGTATTAGTATCACATTGCCATGCCTATACTACGATTTGGGAGTTGTCAACAATATCAAAGTGCCTGCAACTAGTGTCACAAAGTCACCTGCTTGGGACATTCGCCACAAGCAGTTGGTTCTTTCCTTTGTTTTATAACTTTACTAGGGTGGGCGAGCTTTTATTATTAGTTGCATTTCAGCCGCTGCATCCTCTAGTTGTGCTTCTGTTGAGTAACGCCAATGCACCGTTTCTGGCGTGACTCTGTGGCTTTGTTACACTGCTACGCACCGTTGGGTCCTGCCCAACTATAAGTACACTCAAACCTCATTATAACGAAGTTACATCTTACAAGAAAAGAACTTAGTTGTATCCGAAAATTCGTTATAAACATATATTCCTAACACTGTATGTATTGCAAGACTATTTTTCATTTACTTCGTTATAACTGGTATTTCGTTATATCTGTGCTCATTATAACGAGGTTTTAGTGTAGTAAAGGACATAACGTGCACGCTTACCATAACTGAGTACAGTCGAACCTCGTTAATACGTACCCGCTTTAAGCGTACTAACGGTTAAAACGTAGTTGCGACGAATCCCCGACCAAGTCTCATAGAGCCAAATGCATTCGCTGACCGCTTAAGCCGTAGTGCTTCGTCCTATGCCTACCGGTTAGTGCGTACCGCGATAACTTTTTGTGGCATAAAATTTTGCTGCGCCGCTGAACTTATACTGCGCCGCTGAACCGGACGCCATAACGTGCCGCCAAAGGTTTTCCGTCTTTTCGAGAAGTGCGTAAATTGGTCGATCACTGATTCCGCTTACGAGAACGGAAATCTGGGGGAGTTTGTAAGAATTCATCATAGAGCAGGTAGCGCAAAACTTCCGACTTCCGCGCGATTGCGGCGACGCCTTTGTGGGTAAGCATCGGGAAAGAACGAAGGTGAGGCGGCGGCCCTGACGAACGCGCCAGCATGATCGCCGGCAACCTTATCACAAGAGGTATCTTCAGATATCTGCCCGGGCACGCGTGCGTCGCAGCACTACTTTGAGCCTACTGCACGCCTTTAATAGGCGACAACCTGCACACGCTGGGCCGCCGATCCCTGCCGCGTCGTTGTGCGGGGCCTTGTTCAAGCGCGCGCCGCTTTGTAAAAACGAAAGCAGCTCGCTGTTGCGGAGTTGAGCGTTGCTGGTCGCGGGCGACGCGAAACCTCTTTGCATTGACGCTATCACGCTAAACGCAAGCGTGCAGCACAGCAAGCGTAGCGCTGTTGTAACCATACTGCACGCTTTTATTGGGCGACCACCCAAACGCGCTTCAGTCCACTGCCAGCACCGCTAGAGCGTCGCGAAGTGCGCATCGCTTGCAGGAAGTTCGTCATCGCCGCGTTAAGCGAACGAGCTACTCGCCGCATCTGTGCACGGTCTGGAGCGAAGTGGGTACGAAGAACACTCCCACGACAAATGTGCGCGTGCGGTGCAGCAAGCGGCCCGGCAGTGACGGCGTGAGCCGAGAAGGTGACGCGCTGCACGCAACTAGCCAGGAGACGATCGGCTCCACGCAGCCGTAACGCGTTTCGCTGGAACTGCGTCAGTTTTCGTTTAGGAGCAGATCGCGGTACAGACGCACGCACATATATCGCGGAAAGCTGACACTGTCCGTTCTGTCGCTATGTCGGTCACTGTGTATACCGGACCCTGTAATAGTTCCGAAATGCTCCTTGGCGTCGCCACCGCGCCCTATCGGACGGTCGTGCGAGAGTACCAGAATCTGTTATCCACTTTGGCAAAGAGAAAGAAAAGACTTTGCAATGGGTACTTTAGGCAACATTTGCTGTGGCACTGTATTTATTTCTTTGCTGGCGGCGATGGCGTACGCGAGGAGATGCAAATTTTTACTTGGTGGTTAATGCGTACTACCGTTTAGTACGTAGTTATGCGGCATTCCCGGCAGGTACGCATTAACGAGGTTCCATTGTATAAGAACGTCAGATTATTCAACACATTGATCTCATTTTAGTGCCCTAAGAGATTGCTATCACAGGGTTAAATTGCAGAATGAAAACAAAGAAAACTCAATGTAGCAGCACCTGCAAAACTTCACTCCATACGTGTTAAGCGTGGATCTGTGTCCGAAAACAATGTACAGACACTCAACTTTTTTATGTTATTTTCAGCGGTGCAGCTTTGCATCGTGCCTTGCGTCAGTGCCCGATTTTATATTTTGGTTGCCATCGTATGGTATGTGATAGTCACAAATAGCTGCAGAGGGAGTAGTAATACATGCAATAACTTCTCACGAATTTTTCTGGCAATCTCGATTGGTGAAAGTTAAAAAAGATGTCACTGCTTGCTTCGGGGTATAGCAGAGCTATAGCTATCCGTGACCCAAAAGTCGAAAGAAGCTAGTCTGAACTCTGTGAAGAATTGGAAAAATTTTAAGTCAGAAGTAACAGCCGCTTTTACTGCAAATAAGTTTTTTCGGTGCACTGCAGCCAGAAGTAGCTGACTGATATTTTGGAGACGCTGGCAGCTACCTACTGCACCGGCATTGACACCCTAAAGTTATGCAATTGTACTGTGATAAAATGGACTTATAAGAATTCTGTTGAACGAATGCATTGCAGCGACCAAAACTGCGATACTGTACCTGATCTCGCTCAATTATTCGGACATAAGGCACATTCACGATGCCCCAAGACAGAAAATGTGGTCACCGTCAACAATGGTGCCGTAATTCAATTTGTCACCTTGCTTTCATATGATCCTAAACTGAAGTGCTTTTATTTTTGTGGTGTGCGATGGGTTTCAATGTGGTGCGTCCGTCGGACTGAGTGGAGGGCAAGCGGTTCAGTTTGGTGGTCACAGCATTCAGCGTAATGCCACTCTGCGCAATGTGCGGGTTTCTGATGGCAAGTCTCGACTGGGGAATGGGCGTGATCGCTTGACATACACAGATTACCACAGGGTGCAGAATACATTCGTTTTCTGCTATACATTGTCGACGTGGCATCAAACTATAAATGTGGTCCCTGCTCTCAGGTCCGAAAACATTTTAATAATTTTCTTGAAAAGTAGGACTGAAGATTGGGCAAGTTGGTATGAGCTCATAATTATCAAACGGTGCCTAGAAATAACATGAAAGCACTGAGAATACACAACACACAAACATGAGTGCATGCGAATAACATTTCAGCTGACATCACTTGTGTTTGTGTGCTCAGTGCTTTCATCTTATTTCATGGTGGTGTTTCCTAGTTATGTTATCAACATTCGTCTTTTTCGTACTGCCCTATTAGTAAGCCCTACAGATTTTAGGTGCCTTTCACGAAAAACAGAACCTGTCAGTGACTATAATTTTCACAGAAGGTTGAATTTCAATATAACAAAGTATTCAGTACAGCGAAGTAAACAACCAATTCTACACACCTCTTTACTTTATAATGAGATTTAGCTATAACTAGTCAAGTCAATTTCATCTGAAGAGGGCACATAAGCGAGGCAGAAGCTTCCCACCGCCTTGTATGTCGTCGTCTTGCAGCTGTTCGGCGAACATCTGAGAGAGGCTGAACCCTGACGACCGGTTCTTCAGGGCATCCTGCAGGTCGGTGGTCACTTCGTAGAACTGCTCGCCAGACACCTGTGGCACAGCTGCGGCATTTTCCTCCTCTGCGCGCATCTTCTTTCTCTTTGATGCCCTGCGACATTCGCAGCAGACGAGCTTCAAGCAATGCTGGCAGAATCACAATGCGCAATAACAATGGCAAATAGCTTTGCAAGATCACCACGACTAAGGCATGCTGTCTGGTTGCATGCCAACTGCTGCGCATTTGCAAGGTAGCAGCTTCAAATCTTATGCCTACAGGCCAAGCTTTCAGGTGTTAAATGTCTGAGATGAGCATTTGACCAGCGGCAGTTACACTAGTGAAAAAATAAAGTTTGTTTCTAGTAGTGCAAGAGTTCAAGCCACGTAATGTGCTCACAGATTAAAATGCGGCATCGAAACTTTTGGTGAAAACTGGTAGGTGCAACTGTTCGAGATAATCGCGTCATATCGCTGCGAATCTGGATGCTGAAGGTAATGTTGACTCCGATGTAAGTGCTCGACTCAAAATTATGCCGATATGACACAAAATGAAGACACTGGAAACGAAAGTATGTGCATAACTTAACACTAAATTGTCATGTTTCAATCCGTGAACACTATACATAAAATTATTCACACATTCAATATTAATACACTAACACAGTGGGTGATTGTTCAAAGGAAAATGTATTTTTCAAGAACAGACAAAACTTTTATATTGTGAGAATGATTTCTTTTTTACTGTTTGTCCCTTCAAAGCATTGTACTTCCAATTCCTTTGTGGCGGAATTCTTCTGCAACCTTGCAGGATTCAGCAGAACTCATTTGCAATATACTTTGTGTGCTAATTCGCCCTCGTGCTGCCAACTGCTGGCATCCTGGTTAGCTCTATTGGTAGAGTGACTGCCCCGGAAAGGCGTTGATCCCAGTTTCAATCCCTGGACCAGGATGAATTTTTTTTTAATACTACAAGCTTTGCTTTTTGAGACATCCATATGGATTTTATCGTGACTTCGTGCTACAAACAGGTGATGAATTGCAGAAGTGTTGAAAGGCGGGCAAGTTGGTATAGATTCATACTGAAAATTGGCAGCGCAAACAAACGGGACACAGAAGAGGAACACAAACAGGCGCAGACTGAAACTTGGATTTATTCACAGAAGATAATATATACCAGAAAAAACATGAAGGGAAAGGGAAATTTTTCTGGTATATATTATCTTCTGTGAATAAATCCAAGTTTCAGTCTGCGCCTGTTTGTGTTCCTCTTCTGTGTCCCGTTTGTTTGCGCTGCCAATTTTCAGTATGAAACAGGTGATTATCAATTCTCCCTTTCATAATTTTTCTGCCACCTTGCGGGATTCTGCAGAAATCATTTTTTTGCATTGGAGAACTTAGTTCAGTTAAGGTTCAACTGTGCCATATACAAACACCGTATAAATTCAGTTTGTTGACAGGTCAGGGTCGCAAATGTACACAGTGTGCTAAAAGTGGCAACTTTCTCCTGGTAACAGCAGTGCTATCTGACATAATTACCACTAACCAGACACTCAATGCAAGAAAGAAACACAAACACGATGCCACTGGCACTTAATTTAGCAAGTACTATTACCAACTAGGTCATGAACGACGTCTCCTGAAGCAGTGCTATCTCAGCTCAAGTTTTCCTGTTTGTGCCCTTGCACGAGACCTGAAAGTTCTGCACAGTGTCAGCTGCACTGTTCTATTCATATATTAAACATATTGTATTACATACGCCAATTTTGCATGGATGCATCACTGTTTTACACACCTTCTGCACTATGGGGCCTATCTAATATTCAATAACAGTTGCAGTGCGTTAGTTTCACCTGCATAACCTTACCATCTGCACAGCCCTTCACAGGGAACGTATTGGGATGGCTCTCTTGGCACAATCAACTTGGACTCAGCCTCAGAAAGAGCACTGCAATGCAGCACTGTGAAGAGTGACTTACCTGGACTCTGGCTTGATCTCAAACTTGGCAGCACTCTCCTTAGTTGGGTCAAAGCGCAGCTGTGTCGCATCCCTAAAAACAAAGAAATCAATTCACCATCACTAATATGATGCAGCATTTGCACAGTCAAGAAGAGCAAGCATTGCTGTCACTAAATGTCAGCAAAGGAAAGTACATTATAAGGTCAGTTTGTTCATAGGCTGCACATGACTGTCAGGAATGTACGGTGCCTTTTGTTGCCTATCACAACTGGCTCTGGCAAAGAAACATTTCTTCATACTTATAAACCTCGTGAACAAGAATTCCTGGGGGACCAGAAATTCAATAATGAAATCAAGTTTGAAGTAAAAAGAGCCCACTCTGAATATATCGTCCAATGATCCATGCACTAGTGTGCGCTTATGCAGGCCTTATCACATGTTTCTAAATTGCTGCCTGGTCGTTTACGGGGCCAGGCAGCCCAAAAACAACTGCACGAATGGAAAACAACTACGTGGGAGTACACAAGTTTGCAACACCTGAACGTGTGCTATGGTGGGGGTGACTGCGGCATAACCAAATTTTTACATGTGGCGCGAAGTGCCAAGGTCCTTGCGGGCCAAAGTCGAGGAGCTTACTGAAGATTGCAGCACATGTAACCGAACCATGCCATCGGTCCCTACTGGTGACATGCAAAATAATCACGAAAGAAGTCTGTGTCTTTGTTTTGGAAGCAGAAATACTGAGGATGCACTTCAAGGACAGCAGAGCCTAGGCATCAAACTTCTTGAAGAATGCTAGCTTGACGATGACTCTAGTGATGACTCAAGTCACTGCAGCGACTACATTAGCGAATTTTCGTTGTGAAATGCACGCATATGTATGGCTTTATTTTTTAGGCGGTATTGGGGGAGGGAGGGGGGGTGACTTAGAGTTGACTTACAATAATGGAAGTGCAGAATTTCCCATAAAAAAACCCACACAATTATCAAATACGCCACACTCACACGCAGATGTTGCCACGTGCGATTCACCCTTCACTTATTGTGCATGCTTGCAAGGCCGGCTGTGTTTACACGCCACACGTGCTGGCCCCACCTTTTTCAGTGCTCTCTGAAACCAAAACTGCAAGTGGGAGCTATAGAAACTTCTCCAAATAATTAAAGCGATACTGAACAAAATTTTCGCTGCCGAGATAAATGGCCCAATTGAAAGATTGGGTGCTGAAACTTATTGAAACAACCTTCACTTCAGCCAGAGACTAGCAGAAAATGATGAATTTAATGCATTTTTCGCAAATTAGCGCGTCTAGCGGCCGCGCCGCGAACTAGAGAGGAAGCGACACGAAACTCGGCGGATACTGACGCGCCAACCATGCTCGCTGCAAAATCGCTTACCAATCGACATCGCTGCCGCGCTAGCCACCATAGCCGCGCGTCTCTCTCCAAACGTGTTCTCACGGTCGGGAAGGTGTTCTTGAGAGGAGAGGTGGAGAAAGGGAAGTGGCAGGGCAGGAGAGAGCATGCCGGTTGCCCCCCTCCTGCTGGAGCATTCAACGTCACGGCCGTCGACAAGCGCACTGGCGTGCAGCTGCCGCGCTCTCAAAATCCACTAAAAATACGGCCAACGGCTCGAAATTACGTGAAATAAACGCTGTTCATAGGAACAGTCGTGTCGTCCGAGTCGAATGCAAGTGTTTTCGTAGCTTTTTCAAATTTTTGTTCAGTATCCCTTTAACCATCACACGTTGAAGTAGAGAAGCGGTCATTCCATGCCCAATCATCCAGTGTTTATCCGACCATCACAAATATGGCTGAAAAAATTTCCATGTTTTTCTTGAAGTTCGAAACTCGTTCTGCTCGTTTATTTCTGTTGCCAAAAATTTTCCCGCCTGTTTGTGAGAGTCTGTAGTTTTGCGCCGACTGAGCTAAAGGGCATCAAAGAACAATTTTTTTCAAAGGACATTTATGGGATGCACTCGATAAAATGGTATTTCCGGCAAGCTAATGAAGTGATGTAACTGTAAAAATAACGACTTATTCATGTATATCGATTCTTCAAGGGCTTTTCGCATGAGCAAAATTGAATAAAGTTGCAAAGTTTGATATTTTTTTACAGGAACAAGGCAAACTCAAATGGTAGAAATGAATTATGTACTGGTGGCCTGTTTGACATACTGCAAAAGAAATATAATTTAGTCACTGAAGGTGTAGCAGATCGTCTGAAAAAAATTGCGAATTTCACTTTTTTTGAGAAAGGCTCTGTATTCACATCAAAAAACATGCCTTGGTGGTCAGACTAAAAATATGCGCGATACTTCATTTGAGAGCTCTATGTACAGTAAAACCTCGGTAATTTCTACTCGGTTAATTGGGAATCCCGGATAATTTGTATTATTTGCGCGGTCCCAAATTTTTACATGTAAATTTAACCGGATAATTGGTGCGGCCAGTCTGCGACTTCCCGGTTAATTGGCACACTTGGCCGCGACTTCCAAGATATGCAAAGGGTGTTGCGAATCTCGGAGGCTGTAACTAAAACATGCATTTTTTTTTTAATGTACGGATCTCGAAGGCCATGTTTTTTTTTACCGGAAATACGTCGTAGACGCCATGTTTTAGCAATTGCCAGGCGGCGATGCGTGCGGTTGCGATCATGATCATCATCATCTCAACAGCGATGTTAGCCACTCTAGCGAAGTGAATGTTTTGTGGAGTCTTTGTGCCATTTGGATGTCGGCTGGCGAGCATTGTGCAATTCGGTGCGACTGCTCCATTTGTCTCCTGTCTCCGCTTGAGTGTCTTCATGGAGGCAGGTGGAGGCCACCGTTATTCGACGGTGTTTTGAGCACGCCGGTTTTGTGAAAGAAGAGGCAACCTCCGCTGAGTTTGCTGTCACCGCTGTCACTTGCCCGTTTGATGAAGAAGGGGAGACTCTGTGCGCTCGATATGAGGCTTTGCACGCGGACGAGGAGTGCACTCCAATCGGATTCTCCGAGTACGCAAATGTCGAGTGCACAGTGCAGACGTGCTACGCCGACATCGACAGCGAGATAGCTGCGAGATCGACCGATTCAGCCTCTAATGTTGACAGCGATGACGAGCCCTCCCGAGCACCCCCTTTGGCGGATGTCATAGATGCCTTGAGTGTTGTGCGCAGCTTCGTCGAGTGCAACGGCGGCGAGGCTGAGATGCTGCGCCTCATTGACAGGCTGGAAAATATGACTTTCAGTGCTGGGAACTACCGAACGCGTCAGTCACGCATGGAGGAATTTTTCTCCAAGTAGGCTGACTTGCCACAATAAAGGTGTGACTTCTGTACATCACGTTTTCTGGCTGATTTCTTTGATTTCGCGTTGTTTCGGATAATTGGGAATCCCGCTTAATTGGGATATTTTTCTCGGTCCCGAGGCCTTCGAATTAACGAGGTTTTACTGTACTGTCTATAAAGCAATGGAAAAGGAAATGGGGTTGCTTTATAGACAGCACCATGTTTGACGTCTGCATCCCAGGTCAGTGGGCATGGGCTGAAGATTGCCTTTGCAAGTGCTTCATTCCGCGTGAGTTACGAAGGTGAAAAGCTGGTGAAGATACAAAATTTCAAAAAAATATATTTTAAGTTAAAAAAATAATACCCTTTTGTAACTTTGCCAATGTTCAGCTAATACATAGAGCTTTCAAATGAAGTATCATGCATTCCGACCACCAAGGCAAGTTTTTTGATGCTGAATACAGAGCTTTTCTCAAAAAAAGTGAAATTCGCAATTTTTTTTCAGACGATCTGCTACACCTTCAGCGACTTAATTATTTTTCTTTTGTAGTATGTCGAACAGGCCACCAGTACATATTTATTTAATTTCTACCCATTGAGTTTGCCTTGTTCCTGTAAAAAAATATCAAACTTCGCAACTTGTCTCAATTTTGCTTGTGCGAAATGCCCTCGCAGAATCGACATACATAAATAAGTCGTTATTTTTACAGTTACATCACTTCATTAGCTTGCCGGAAATACCATTTTATCGAGTGCATCCCATAAAGGTCCTTTGAAAAAAATTGTTCTTTGATGCCCTTTAGCTCAGTCGGCGCAAAACTACAGACTCTCACAAACAGGCGGGAAAATTTTTGGCAACAGAAATAAACGAGCAGAACGAGTTTCGAACTTGAAGAAATGCGTGGAAATTTTTTCAGCCATATTTGTGATGGTCGGAAAAACGCTGGATGATTTGGCATGGAATGACCCCAAGGCTTCTAACCGTGACAAGGCAGTAGTATTAGCTACTTATTGCAAAAGACAAAACACGATACAAAATTTTTGTGTCGGGTCCTCAAGAATGAGCAGTTGGCTATGGCAAATCCATGGCCACATAGAGCGCTGGCTCAGCCACTGCAGTGCCCGAGTGTTGTAGCATGATTGCCAATGAAAGTATCCAGCTGCACAATAGCTATTTTTCTGAGCCCTCTTTTGGAGGGGCTCATGCTTTCTTATGCCTCTTTCGGGCAGGCTTGACTTGTGATGGCAGCTGCGACTCACAAATAGTGGCTGCATTGAAGTGTGTTTGCTGGAGGCTATGAGCTTTATCTGGCAAAACATAAGAGGAATTGCAAAATACTAGGCTTGTGCGAATATTCGAGCACTTTGAATATTCAAACGAACATTACAGCATTTGAATTCACCTTGATTCGAATTTAAATTATTGGAAATTTCGAAGTATTTGAAATGAATGAATAGGTGTATATTAGTCCACATGTAACCCCTTTGTAAAGGTGGTTTCACTGCAGTGGAGGGGTGCTATGCCGTGAATGCATCTTTCCAAAAGAAATTCGCACTGCCGCGATGCCCCACTTCAAGGTTAAAGGGGTCATGAACCACTTTTCCAAGTAATGATCTAATGGCCTCAGTATCGGAGTGTACTGCCTCCCGAATCGATTGCCGCAAAAATTTCTCGAATCCGTCAAGAATCAGCGGAGTTACGGGGGTTTGGCGCACGCTCCCAGCGCTTTCTCTCTTTTCTCGTGCCGACGAGCGCACTGGAAGCTAGACAGGGAGGGATGGCATGGGGGAAAGAAGTTACGCCAGCGCGCGTCATGAAACGCGATCGCTCCCCCGCTGTGATTCGCTTGCGCGAGTGCGGCTACCGTGTACTGAGGAGTGCGGCGCCGGCAAGCGGCGGCAAGAAGCGCATCTGATCCGAACGCCGCTCTCGAGTTACGTCGGCTATCGGCCAATAAGCATGCTGTGTCTCTTGCGACGTACAGCGGACAGACGCCCCGCCCACCGACGAGAGTGAGAACCGGCCTCTGTTTGAAAAGAGGGTGCCTGGGGAAACGGCAACTTCGCGCTCCGCTTGTGGCCATTACGCGGCGCGCACGACTGTAATATTTGGCAGAGCAGTTCATAGCCGTGTCAGCTTTCCGCAGGATGTGTTTTTTCAATCAGCCCAAGGGGTGCTTCATGACCCCTTTAAATGAACATACTACCCTCACATCGATTCATTATTTCTTAAGTTTAAAAGCTTGTTGCACCGGCTTATATGTTCTAAGTATAGTATATTTTAAAACGCAGCATATTTTACAGGTTGCAACTTGCATTCTACCGAAAGTCAAATCCTGCTACGAGGGACGTTCGATAAAGATTTCCCCTGACCCACTTCCTCGGAACGGAGAGCAACGAAACTTTGCAGATTTATTAGTCCTTCTTTACATAGGTGCCACTTTGGGACACACACTTCTCCCATCTTTTTATGCAACTGTAAACACTTCGCTTGTGGAAGTCGACAGGTTGCTGCAAAAGCCATGTTGTAACTTCAGAAATTAGAGTCTCATCAGCTGGAAGATGCTTGCCCTTCCAATACAGTCAAACCTCGTTAATACGTACCCGCTTTAAACGTACTAACGGTTAAAACGTAGTTGCGACAAATCCCCGACCGAGTCTCATAGAGCCCAATGCATTCGCTGACCGCTTAAGCCGTAGTGGTTCGCCCTGTGCCTACCGGTTAGTGCGTACCCTGCGTACCGCGATAACTTTTTGTGCCATAAAATTTTACTGTGCCGCTCAACTTCCCGACGCCAGAATGTGCCGCTCTTCGTTCTTTTTGAGAAGTGCGCAGATCAGTCGATCCCCACTTCCGACTTCCGCGCGATTGCGGCGACGCCTTTGTGGTTAAGCATCGGGAAAGAACAAAGGCGAGGTGGCGGCCACCGACGAACGCGCCGACATGACTTATCGCCGACAACCTTACCACAATAAGTATCCTCAACTATCTGCTCGGGCACGCGTGCGGCGCAGCGCTACTTTTAAGCCTACTGCACGCTTTTATTAGGCGACAACCTGAACGCGCTGGGCCGCTGATCGCTGCCGCTTCGTTGTGCGCGGCCGTCTTCAAGGCTGAAGTTGAATTAATGGCACAAATGCTCGGGCAGGGTCGAAGAACTTTAGCCATGTACGAACTAGCCCGACAGCAAACGCTACTAAGCCGTCATCAGGCGCGCACCGCTTAAAGCGAAAGCAGATCGCTGTTGCGTAGTTAGCGTTGCGGGTCGCGGGCGCCGAGAAACCTCGCTGCATTGACGCTATCACACTAAACGCACGTGTACGATACAGCAAGCGTAGCGCAGTTGTAACCATACTGCACGCTTTTATTAGGCGACCACCCAACGCGCCTCCGTCCGCTGCCAGGACCGCTAGAGCATCGCGGAGTGCGCATCGCTTGCATGAAGCTCGTCATCGCTGCGTTAACCGAACAAGCTACTCGCCGCATCTGTGCACGATCTGGAGCGAAGTGGGTACGAACAACATTCCCACGATAAATGCGCGCGTGCGGCACAGCAAGCGGCCCGGTATAGTGACGGCGTGAGCCGAGTAGGCGACGCGCTGCACGCAACTAGCCGGGAGACGATCGGCTCCACGCGGCCATACCGCGTTTCACTGGAACTGCGTCAGTTTTCGTTTAGTGGCAGATCGCGGTTAGACGCACACACATATACCGCGGCAATCACACTGTCTGTTCTGTCGCTATGTCGGTCACTGCGTTGACCGCGTATCAGGTCCCCTGCAATAGTTTCGAAATGCTCTTCGGCGTCGCCACTAGCGTTATCGGGCGGTCGTGCGAGTGTGCCAGGATCTTTTCTCCACTTTGGCAAAAAGAAAGAAAAGGCTTTGCGGTGGGTACTTTAGGCAATATTTGCTGTGGCACTCTATTTATTTGCTGGCGGCGATGGCGTACGCTAGGAGATGCAAATATGTACTTGGTGTTTAATGCGTACTACCGTTTAGTGCGTAGTTATGCCGCGTTCCCGGCACGTACGTATTAACGAGGTTTCACTGTACTACTTCATTGATGGAAAGAGGTGAAAGTCCGATGGGGCGAGGTCGGGTTAATAAAGGGAATGCGGTAGAATTTCAAAGCCGCAGGAGCGTGCTTCCGTCTGGGCAACATGTGAGTTGTGAACTGGGGCATTGTCTTGCAGAAGGCGGACACCTTTTGTGAGCATGCCACGTCTCTTGCTTTTGATGGCCTCCTGCAATTTCCGCAGCAGTGAAGCATAGTATGCCCCAGTAATCATGGCACCCTTTTCTAGGAAATCGATCAAGACTACTCCGTGCTGGTGCCAAAAGACTGTGAGCATGACCTTGCCCACCGAGGGCTGGTTGCGTGCCTTCTTTGGAGGCGGTGAGTCCAAGTGCTTCCATTGCACAGACTGGACTTTAGTTTCCGGATCATAGTGATGGACCCAGTATTCATCCTGTGTAATCAGTCTGTTGAAACAGTCCTGCTTGTTTCCATGGCACATGGTCAAAAGAGCCTGGGAGCACTTGACTCGTTCTTGCTTTTGGAAAGGTGTGAGCAGCCGGGGAACCCAGCGAGCGGATACCTTACGCATATGAAGATCGTCCTGAACGATTTTTTCCATGGACCCTCCACTAATCTTGACATGTTAAGCTAGGTCTCGAAAAGTAATACGGCGATTTTCCAAAATGGCGGCCTCCACTTGCTGGATGGTGTGTTCATCGACAACGGAGTGGGGTCGCCCTGCAATCGGAGCTGATTCCACCGAAATCAGACCGTATTTGATTTGACAATGCCAGTTCTTCACTATATCATATGATGGAGAATCCTCCCCATAAACCACTTTTATGTAATCGAACGTCCCCTTTGGAGTGCGGCCTTTCAAGTACAGGGACTTGACGGCTGCTCTGTATTCCACTGCATCCATTATCATACCTTACACCACTTCAGCACCTCTAAAAGAAAGACCGTTATCAGTTTAGAGTTGCACATTGGCACGTGACCTACAGTGACTTTTGTGATTATACATGCCCAGTTTCAGCATCCTGCAATAAATACAAGTGAGTCAGGGGAAATCTTTATTGAACGCCCCTCGTACTATTAATCAAGGCGAAAGCCTTTAATGTCTCGTATTCGCAGTGTCCGCCGGTGTCCGTCTGTGCCCTGGCACGGTGCCAGCTGTGGCCTTTTCCCCTCACACACTCTCAGCAATCACGTGACGGCACAGCGGCGCATAGCAACAGTTGCGAGTTGCTCCTTCCAAGGCGCGTTGCGCAACTGTTGCACAGCGCAGCGGCGGCATCCAGTCAAGTTAGTCGGATGGCTCCCAAGCGCCCCGGTGATGATTCCATGGCACGTGGTTCAGAGAAGCGCCCCAAGAATGTGGATTCCCCCGATACCATGGCATGGTCAGTCTAATGGCCACAGGCTTTCGGTGAACACACTTTGGAATTTACAAGGTGTCCTTCAATTTTTCATAGTTGCTTCAACTTCCCAATGAACCAAGAAGAATGACATTTGCACATGCCTTGTTTCAGTTTAAAAAAAATATTGTGCAGGTTAGTTTTGTCATGACAAATATGTTCATTTTTCTTTATAATATGCAATATATGCGATTCAAATTTGATTCAAAATTATTCGACCAAATCACTATTCGCAATTTGCAAAGTTAGTTATTTTTAACTCATCCTCTAGTCCCAGCAAGCGCATGCATTGTTAGATAACATTAGGTGCTTGCTAAGACAGATATAATTGGCCATGGCCTTACCCTGTTGACTATGACGGTCCCTGGAGCATACAAAATGCAGAGTGCCATAAACGTGCAACACAAAAGAGTGCGAACAGCGCTAGCGTCCATCAGAAACAAAGCGTGGCAAACTGAAGTGCCTTGGTCATCATCAAGAATGTAAAGCAGATACTAACAGCAGGAAAGACAGAATGCTTCGTGCTTGCTTCTTAAGTTTACCGCTGTGTTGATTGTACGCCTTCAGAACTGTGTGCGTCATTTACCACAATCGCATTTCCTCTGGTACACCTACAGGGATTGCGGCAAGCATAGCTTCGCTTTAACAAGTGGTGATGCACAATCAATGTCGCCAACATGGTGGAAGCCGTGAAGGATGAACAGAGATTCTACCATGGTGTACGGTGCTGCCATCAAACTCGCCATCTATATCACGATGAACGGCTGATCCGTTGCTGGCCAGCTAACTGGCAGGAAAATTATTCTGTGCGTGTGGTGGTAAGAGTAGTAATGGTGGATGCGGGTAGAGGGGTGGGGATGAAAAGCATGTCTCGGACAGATCTTGCGTTGCAGCCGCATCATGCAGAAAGCTGTGAAATCAAAACAATTGCAGCTTGCACATTGCTTTCATGTAAATTAAAGGGGCCCTGTAACATTTTTCCAAGTACATAATCATTGAATGACCTTACTAAAGGGCCAGTAAACAAGCCCATGTTCCAAAATGTGTGACGAAGTGATAACTGTGCACTTGTACGATGTGAACAGGCTGCCGCAAGAATTTTGCAAATAAGTGCTGTAATAAGGAAGTTACAGGGTATAGAACAACCCGCTTTGGCTGATTTCAGTTTCTTGCTCGGCCTTCCCACCCTTCTCGGCAGCAAACAGAGGTAGGCATAGCTCTTGGTCATCGCTACACCCACTTTGGCAACGTAACTCTCAACGTCGGTAATTACTACAGTAGACTCTCAGTAAACGGAAATCTGTTAAACGGAACTGCTGCTTAAACGGAACAACTGCATCTAATATAATTGGTTTCATACTTGGATTCTGCACTCCTGTTCATCTCTCAGTAAACGGAACTCCTGTTAAATGGAACACATTTTCCTGGTCCCTTCAGGTTCCGTTTAACGAGAGTCTTATGTCATCGGTGTGACAGGACTCACTTGAAGATGGCCTTGGGCCGTATCTTGGGTGCCTCTGGCCCCAAGACGTCCTGGAGAATGTCCAGGTTACGTGCACGCTCTTTGCTGGGGTCCAGGGAATCTTCGTCCAAGGCAGCTTGGTCACCTAAAGAACACAGAATTACAAAGAACATACTTGCTCACTCATTTCCTTCATTAATATTCATAAGTACAACTCAAAAGATGCAAGTGCGTCAACCGTAAAGAAAAAAGAAGATCATTTTTAAAGGTGTCTCTTGCTTGTGGATACTGTGCTTGCAGCCTTGAATGGGGCGGTTTTGATGTTAACAATATAGCGTTCAAGAGCCTGTGTCACAGAAAATGTGGTGTCGTTGGCATCGGTGGTGTTATCCATGAGGAAAAAATCCTGATGAATGCAATGAAAAAAAAAAATTAAGGGTTTAAGCTGAAATCGAACCCAGGCATCCTGTATGGCAGATAGTCAAGTATTCAACCAGAGAGCCATGCCAGTGCTTGAAACTGCTACTGAAAAAGGTGCCTTGTCCGGCAAGGAGTTATGTTAGCAGCTATGCAAATATTGCAAGGTGGAAGTCTATATAATCACATCAGTTATCACACCATGTGAATTACATAATGCGTGGACTGTTTTAAGGCTGCCCACCCATTACAAGGGGCTCAGCCATGATTCATCACCGTCATCATCAGCCATAGCATCAACAGTGTGCAGCTACGCAGGCGTGCATATTGCCTTAAAGACGTTTATTGGGTACTTCGCTACTTTGTACTTATAGTGAATAACAGAGTAGCGCGAACTTCGCACCTACACTCACAGTATGCACCCTCAGAAAGTTTAGAACGGTGACGTCAAGCACGCAGACATTCCTCGCTTTACGGCACGGTTGCTGTGTTTACCGAGAAATGAAGCATGGCAAACAAATGAGGACGTGATGTGAATGAGACCTGAAAATGCCATCACATTCCACTCTTAAGGGGGGACAACATGGGTCCTGAAATTTTTTTTTCAATTCTTTGTCGATTGAGATGAAACTTGCGGAGTTTAGGCATATTTGTGTGCAGATTTCAAATATGCAATTATTTTTCTAGTATAACATGTAGTTTTTAAAATATTAAACATTTAATATGCTTTTTGGGAGCCCCAGTTTGCCTAAACTGAGAGAGTTTCAAAGTAATTAAGCATATCAGAATGACCTGCAATGAGTACAGAGTGCAAGAAAACAAGAATGGATGTTCTAAACCCATTTGAACAAAAGTTATGGCACGATGAACATTTCAAATTAGTCTACTCCAAGCTGGGATTTCAGCCACAAATATTCAACATGCCACAACTTTTGTTCAAATGGGCTTAGAACATCCATTCTTGTTTTCTTGCACTCTGTACTCATTCCAGGTCATTCTAATGTGCCTAATTACTTTGTAGCTCTCTCAGTTTAGGCAAACTGGGGCTCCCAAAATGGCACATGGAATTCAAAAACTACACATTGTACTAGGAAACAAATTGCATATTTGAAATCAGCACACAAATATACATAAACTCAGCGAGTTTGATTTAAATTGGTAAAGAATTGTAAAAAAAGTTTTCAGGCGCAGTGTCCCCCCTTAAAGGCAAAGCTTAAGTGTCCTCCAAGTTTTATCTATACTGCTATTGTGTTCTCGTTTATGCCCCTGCAAGGGACATAGCTGCGACCATGAGCAAGGCTGTTAGATGGTAGTACTCCCGAGGCCTCAGGGAAACGTCTAGACGAGCTCAAAGAACTTTTATTAAATAGCTCTCACTAGTCCTCATATACTCGTACAGATTACATAAAACTGCACAGCACATGAAATACTGATCATATAAGAATTACATTAGGCTTGACATGCAAACGAATTGCTGTAAATTTTAATATAATTCAATTAAAAACTTGGAAGACACTTAAGCTTCACTTTCGATTTCACTTCGAATCGAAAGAACGATATTCGCACAAGCTTGATAAACAGACTTGGAACATACATGAACAAAACATTTTATAATGCTATAGGAAACTGCTTGCATACTCCTTCCAAGTCCACTCACCTTTGACACTGCCAGACTCATCATCATCGCTCTCCAGGAAATTCTCGCTCATGCGGAAACGCTCGTCAGTGCCAAACTTGGACTGCAGCTCCAGTACCTGTCCAACCACAGGAAAAACATGGAAAGTATGTGTGCCATGAATGACTAATGCACACAAACGTGGTGGAACGAGCTCCGCTGCACAGGTGCCGCATGTTCAACAAAAGCTGTGAGAAATGCCCAGAAGCACGGTGTCTTGGTTACGGCTATAGCACAAAGTAGTGATAATGCCAAGAAAAGTTTGCCATGTATCTGAAGAACATTTCGGTTGTGTATACCAGTATGCAGTGGTGCCACACTTCGCCATGACAACGAAACTACGTCTGCTGCATTCTTTGGTTCTTAGAAACAGCACAGTACAACGTGTCTTCTGTATGCTAAATTCAGCCTCCATCCCAGCTGCTGAGATATAAAGGATGACTAAACACAGTACTCGTAGTGTACATACAAGAAGAACTCAGTTGTGTACAAATACATGACAATGGCTACCCTATTGCATATCACATTGTCCACTCTGCTTCAACTGCATATCGTGGAGCACCCTTTTGCTGTGAATGGATATCATCATATGTTTGCACTGCTGCAAATAAAGCGGTGAACTCTAGAAATTTCTCTGCAACAGGGATACCTAGCACAAAATGCCCCAAAATTCCTGGCAACACCGCTGTTAGATGCTGACAACGTTCAAGGACTGTAACGACTGTGTCGTGCAACAGCTGTTTGATCTAACGATTCTTCTTTCCTACTAGCCCTTCCTTTCGTTTGTCCCACTTCATGGCCTTTCTTATAAAGGCATTAGCGATGCCATGGTTTCGTGCAAACCAATTAAAAACGTAACAGGTTGCCGACTGTAAATGGTCCTGGTGCGTGGCTTCATGCTAACTGCCCCAGCAGCACACCAGCAGTCTAAACTCTGTCGCAGACTGCTAAAGACCAGCGGCTCAAATGGAGCCATAGATCGTGGAGCCTAGGTTAAAACATTTTGATCTCTGATGTGATGCACTTTTGAGCAAGTTAACTTAATTTGTAAATCATTTTCAAATTGTAATGCGCCGCCATATTAGTGTGTAATGCCAGATGCACATCTTATTCTCTCTTTTTTTCTTATTGCGATAGCAATTATATGGACAGTATCGGCTGGTTTTTGCCGCCGCCATCATGCACCGTATATGTATAAGTATGCGTATATATATATATATATAAACATCCTAAAGAAAAATAATTCAGAAAAATGCTTCCGAAGCGCGAATCGAACCAGCAACCTCGCAGTCCGCAACGCGTGGTGCTAACCACTACGGCACAAAGCGCAGATCCTTCAAGTAGCTAACGACGAGCGTTATATACACACCCTTTACTGCTGGCAGGACTCGGAGACGGCAGGTACTTATAAGCGTTTCATTACCAGCGAGATGGCGCGAGGAGCGCCCAACGGGAGCATTTAAAGTCGTCGGCCAGCTCGCTCGTGCAGTTATGATGGGCAGAGTGCTTGTGCATGCCAGCTATACAGTGTATATATGAAGGAAAGTTTTTCACAGTGAAGACAGTTGCAAGTTAGCACTTGTCCTGCGTATGTGCGTGTTCTTCTATGTCCCATACGGTATTAGCACTCTGAAGTTTATCATTATGAGCAAACTATGCCATCAACAAATTCTCTTAACACCGCAATCTCTGCTTTGCTATGCCACTGACCTTGTGACCTTTGTGGCCCTCGAACTGTGGCCTTAGCCTGAAGTCGTAGTCGGGGCTTTCCCCTTCCTCCTCTGCCTCTTCATCATCATCGTCAAAGAGGGTCAGCTTGTGCTCCGTCGCTGCAGGGGCCTCGACAGAGGGTGTCGCAAAGGATTCTTCTGCTTCATCGTCATCGCTGTCCTTGAAGACGATGCGCCTTTTGCGGTCAGAGTTGTCCTGGAAACCGGAACAAGAGAATTAGGCATAGCGCTGGAATGCACATAAGAATGGATAAAGCGCAGAGCAGAAGTGCTACTAAGCCATTGACTGCCGTTTTTGTTGGTGGAATGAACTACCGCACTTGCTCGAAAACAGGCTGAGCACGAATATACAAGTCAACCCCTATACAGTAGACTCATTAAACGGAACCTGAAGGGACCAGGAAGATGTGTTCCATTTAGCAGGAGTTCTGTTTACTCAGAGGTGAACAGGAGTGCAGAATGCAAGTTTTAAATCCATCATATCACAGGCAGTTGTTCCATTTAAGCAGCAGTTTCGTTTAAGAGATTTCCGTTTACTATTGTGCTCTACGAAAAATAAAAAATAAATATTTTAATACAAGTCGAACCATATCTTCTGAGAGACAGGAAAATTGGAACATGACCCACCTTTGTTTACAATATGTACACGGCTTAATTACAACAAGCAATCACAAAATCCATTACGTATCAGTTTTTCACAGGCAAATGCATGGCCTTGGAGGTCTGTATTTTCTCAACTGTTGGTGACAATGCAATCTCGCACACTGATAATGGTTCTGTAGATGAACCCATTCTCATTTCCACTGTTTATTTGTCAACAAGAGATCGTGACAAACGTGTGCTGGTGTGTGCAGCTGTGGTGGTTGAGTCGTAACTGCAGTTGGCAGCAGTCACAGCGGTCCCCATGTATTCACATTAGAGGTCTTGGTGCTATTCTTCCTTTTTATTTTTGTGGTCATCAATTTACTGCCAATATACTTAAGGGGGGACACTGGTATTTGGCACCGAAAAATCGCGAAAAAAATCGAATTTTTGAAATCTACATGCATTATTTTACCAATCTGTTAAGTTTCATGCATCGAACGCGTCTATTTCAACCGTAAAATTACTTTTCTTGCCTCAGTTTGCGTAGATATAAAACTGAAAACAGTGCCATTTCAACGATGCGCAGCTTTCGTGCCCCAGCCTCGCTCGCCGCTATCTTGGTCTCGTTTGAAAGAGCAGCCCTTCGTCTTAAATTTTCGCGCGCCAGCGCCTTCCTCCATTCACACGTGTCGGCAGAAAAACGGCGCGAAAAAGTGGTAAAACGGCGATATCTATTGGTTGTTTAGAGCACGTGACAAAATCTGGCTACGCGATTGGCTGGGAGCATCGTCTGCAAGCGCGTCAGTAAGCGGCCGCCATTTTGCCCTGTCGTACGGCGCGGATCAACAATGCCAGCGGGAAAGTTTGCGTGCCGACACAAGTACGGCAAAAAGAGGAAAAAATCGCATATACTGAACATCAGAAGAGTTGCGGAACGATCGATGGTCATCGAGGATGAACTGCAAGGCGAAGATGAACGACCGCAGGCATCGAACGACGGAACGGCGGAGGAGACCGAGGAGCGCACTACCGGAGTAGGCCTAACTAAAGCCCCTTGATCTAGAAAGTAGCGACACTCTCCTCCGCGCGCGCGCGTTTTCCTCCTCAATTCTCCTCGGATTTCTCCCCTCCCCTGGCCGGCGCGCTGCACACGGCACGCTGAACCCTCCACTTGCTCGCCGCAGCCGCTTGTTTAATCGGCCCCTTGAAGCAATAAATGAGAACCTGTCTCTTAATGGTACTTGGATATGGGCGCGAAAAGAGAAGGACGAAGGGAAGAAGACACACACACTGGCGCTACTGACAACAAAAAACGTTTATTTTCATTCACCAAGCTTACTTACATACCTTTTTTTTTTTTGCACAGTGATGTGATTGACTGAAGCTGTTTTGGAGCAGGTTTTTGGAGCAGCAAAAAGTGCGTTTTGGAGCAGGTAAAAGGGCTTTTGGAGCAGCCAAAAACCTCCTTGATTTAGCCGGGCAGGCAGATGTGGTCAAGTGTCATTTTGGGCTCTGTATGCCATAGGAAAAAAAAAAAAAGATTTCGGCGGGGGGGGGGGGGGGTGCGCCCCTCCTGGCTACACCACTGCTTCGTGCCTTTTCTACGACTATATAACCTTTATTCTACCGCTGCGTTAGCCGCGTACCTTCGGAGCTCGTAGTCGCTATCGATGATCGCGTTGATAGCGACCGTGGTTACGTGCGCGGCGGTTGCGGCAAACGGTAGTTCCGTTTTCAATCCGCCTGCGCTGGCTGCGCACGTGCCTTCAAAACTACGTTCTGCGTCGCCTGTATTGCTATCTATAATCGCATCTGCCGCTGTTTTGTCCGCGGCGTTTGCGGGAAGCAGCGCCACTTGGACTGGGTGGGCGTTGGACGCACGTGCACTTTCGGAGTCCCGTCAGTTTCGTCGTTGCCATACAAGATAGTGTCAAGAGCGACTGCGGTTTCGCCCACAGCGGTTATGGCAAACGATAACCACAGTTCTGACAAACGTTGGTTCTGACAGTGTGCGCACTGGCCGCGCGCGTACTTCCGAAGCTAGCAGCATTCTGCCCTCGGCCGTCGCTCGACGGATTCGGTACCAAGGTTCGTATCACCCGCCGCGACGCGGAAAAGAGTTCGGAACATCCAAATTTCGGCCCATTCGACACAGTGGAATTCGGCTGGGGAATTTCACGAATTCGTATCAGCCGGTTACGTTTACATCAACGCCTCCTAAATTGGTTTACTTGGGTTCTCAAAGAGCCTGGATCGGATTGGGTTGCAATTTTTGTCATGTCCAAATACGTCTGATATGCAGGTCTTTGGAGTTTTCAGTACACCTGCTGAATTCCGATGCGTCTTCGTGGCTTCAATGTGCCTCTTGTGTAGCATGTCGCTTTATCGCTGCAAAACCATGCTGTTATTTCTGCTGTGTAGCTACCCCTAACCGTGGTCAGCCGTAACCGTAGTCAGCTTAACCACGGTTAAGGTTGTCCGTGTGACAGGGGTAAAGCACTTATAACACTCGTTCGAGTAGCGGAACTTAAAAAAGGGTGCAAAAATAGGACAGGCGTTGACGTCGCTGTACTAACAACTGAAATTTTACTTCTATGTTGCTGCGGCGGTGCGGTCACACCAGCTCGCGGCGAGCCGCTCCTTCCAAGGTGCATTTTTGGGGGGTCACGCCAATTTGCAGCAGTCTGGAGAGGGTTATGTCGGTTATGGTTATGTCCCCAAAAAGCGCCGGGCAACGTGCCGAGAAGAATATTGATGCACGAACACATTCCTCTCGCGGCACGAAAATTTTGCCGCGCGGCAGCTTTGGAGTGTCGCGTTTTGCCGCCGGCGGCGCGCTGCGCACGTTTTTCCTAGAGTTACTGTATATGCTGGTAGCATATACAGTGACTAGTTTTTCCGCTAGTGTGCTTATAGTTCGGCGCAGTTTTGGCGCAAAACAGCGGAGATGTAGCAGGATGTAGCAGCTTTCACGTCTTGGCGCAATTGGCGCAGCTATCACATCACTGCTGTCAGACACGCACGCACACGATACAGACACGCAGGCGCACACACACGTTCATACACACGTGATGAAGACACGCACATACACACACGCACCTAGATACGCACGCGATACAGACACACATGCACATCGATACACATGATCATACGCCCGTGATACAGGCACGCACGCACATACACACGCGATATAGATACGCACATACATACACACGCGCGTACACACGTGCGTGCACATGCGAACAGACACGCACGCACTTACACATACACACGCGATATAGACACGCACATACATACCGATACACGCGCATACAGAAGCGATACAGACGCGCACATAAATACACACGCGATACGGACACGCAGTAACATGCATGCACACGCGATACAGACATACACGCACATACACAGCCATACAGACACGCACGCACATGTACAAGTGATGCAGACACGCACGCACATACATGCACACGCGCATGCACATGCGATACATGCACGCACCACATACATACACACGCGATACAGGCACGCACATATATACACGCGCGCGAAAACACAAACGCACGCACGTGCAAGCACGCGCACACACACACACTCGCATACGTGCGTACACGCACAAACACGCGCGAAGACGCATACACAAACGCACGCACATGCACTCACACGTTAACACGTGCGCACACGCACATACAGACGCAGGCACACATATGCACACATACCCGTACACACACGCCTGGAGAGTTGACGCCTGGAGGGTTCATGGCGTGCGTCAGCAACTGAAAGCGCGCGAAGTTTGCTCAGTTTGCTTGCGCTCGCTTCTCGTGACGTCAGGGTCACCTGACTGGGAGGTATCGCACGTCGCAGCCATTCAGCGTCGCGGATGCGCCGGCTCCGAGAAAGAGAGGGTGAAGAAAGAGGAGGTTGAGGGCCCGGCGAAGGTGAGGCGGCGTGGATAAAGGAGCGCCGCTACATTCCAACATCAAGGGGCTTTAGGCCTAACGTGCCCGTCGACGAATGCCCCCGACGTCGGCTGCGTTCGTCGCGACACTGTTATCTTGGCCCCTCCAGAAATGATTGAGCGTAAAAGGAGAGCCGAAAATAAGGTGAAAGCTTTCGACGACTACCGCAACGCAACGAAAGGCGGACTTGCTGGCCGCGAGCGACTCCGGTGCCTGCCCGCTTGATGAGACCAGTAGCGCACCCAGGAATTCTCTCAGGGGGGGGGGGGGGGGGGGTTGAAATTCTGAGAAGCCTACAGGAGTGTGGGATGGGGGGGGGGGGGGAGCGGGCACACTGCATAATACGCCATTTCGTTGCTTAGGCTGGAGGATTGCAACGACAAAGAAAGTATGAGATACCAAATAGTAATAGCAATACTACTACTACTGCTAATAATAATAATAATAATAATAATAATAATAATAATAATAATAATATCAAATGTGATGATGATGATGATCTTTCAGCATTTTACAGCAAGATCTTGAAAAACTTGAGAGGGCCAAGAAACTGTTCAGTGAAGCAGCGCACGGAGAAAATAAATGGCAAATTGAATAAACCAACGCGTAATATAGTTCCAACAAAGCTGCCTGGCAAATACTTATTTTTGCTAGTTCTTCAGCTCCAGGTAGTGATAAGGGTGCTGACGTGCCGGCCTGCTGGCGGTCGCGCATTGCTGTTAAAAAAATTATTACTATGTTAGCGCAAACAAATGGGACGCAAGAAAGGCACAAGAGGACACCCAGCGCCGTGTGCCTTTCTTGTGTCCCATTTATTGTGTCTTGTGCCTGATTACCACAGTAATCAGGAAATGTCATACAAACAAGCCCCATTGGCAACTTTAGCAGTTAAAGAACTCTGCAACTGAGAATTTTGTGCACAATGTGAGCAGAACATCCTATATTATACTTCCTTAAGGCCTCGCCAAACTACAAATCTGGAAGTACATCGTAAATATTTACTATAAGCTTTGTGACATTGATTATAAACATTATATACGTACAGCTCAATGCAGCACACGTACAGTACAATTCTCAGCTCACGGATAAACTGCACTGTAGCCACGCTTACCGATTTGCCATGTCATTCGGGTGCACAGGTTCGGCGACTGAAGTATCCTCAGTGATAAGTGACTGATCGATTGACGCATCTGAAGGCGATAAGTGCTGAGTCATCGCTTCCTTTTTGGCCGCAATCGGGCATTCCGGTGCTGTCGCTGCATCTCTTGAATCTGAACACGGAATCTTTTTCGGGAAGTAGTTGAGGATCGTGTTCGACTGGCGCTTCAGCGAAATCCCTGTGATGTGGTAGCTCATTCGACGCAGATTCGCGCAGCAGACACAGAAGCAAGTACTAGCGAGCGAACTGAACGTGTGCATGGGGGCACATCAAACTTCGTAGCTTCCGTCCGACGTAGAACATACAAAAAAGAAGTGGTGAAAAGAGAGAGAGCGAGGGTTGTCGGAAAAAAAGAGAAAGAAAACGTGGCACCCCAATATAACTCTCGCACTTTCCAAAGCCCTTTTTTCTTGTCACGCGTCCTTGAAAACAATTGCTCATTCTGCCCCGTCGTCTTACTCCTCGCATCTTCGCAACGTATGGATTTTCGCATAGCATTCGTGCTTGCTTGGTGTCCCTGCGTGCGCGCGGTACTGCGGCATGGCTGTCGACGCACACACTAGTTGCGCCAAGGCTTGCTCATAAATGCAGGAACCACAGTGTATGTGCTTAAACGAATATCGCCATGTGCTCGAGCTGTACGGCCTCCCGGGTTTGCTGTCGCTTTGACGAACGAGCCGCGTACGAGGTCGCCTTTCTTCTCGCCGCTCCAATACAGCTCGTCCGTCCTCTGTCAACAAAGTTAAAAAAAAAAGTGCGCGGCCACCCCGCTGGCGACACCATTTGCCTGTAGAAAACGCAAGCCCCGAAAAAAACACAAAAAAACACTCTTTTCGAAGCGCCGCCGACGCCCTCTTATCTTTGGAACTTTGAGTGAACATTTTTCCCTACTTTTCGGAATACATACGGTTCCTTCTTGAGCGGTCGAGGGAGGGATGAACAGGGCTTCTTTTCTTGTTTGGTGGGTATGAAAGGGTGAGGTAGGCGGCGGCAGTGCTCTTCGGTCAAAGAACAGAGGAGTGCGAGGGATTGACCGGTGGGAATGAGTTGAAGAGTAAAAAGTGGTGGGGAGCACCTTTGCCGTGTGGATGTGTCGAGGTGCACTGTTAGATGAGAGACAGGGAAAGGGGGATACTTGGAGTGCCGGACTGTGAGGCTGTACGCGTACACCTTTTTTTCCTTTTCTTTTTCTTGCGCTTTGCTCGGGGAAAAGCGAAGTCCTGCCAGCATTCATTTCCGGTAATTGGCTTCAGCTGCGATGGATTGGGGACGTCTTTTCCGTCTCTCTCAGTTCCGCTGATGCAGCTCGCGTCGCAGCCAGTACAATCAGTTTTGTTGACGATGGCTTGGGTACGCTCTTCCGGTGGCCGGTTTTTGGGAGAAGGCATAGAACGCGCTATTGTGTTCGTAATGCTGCAAACATTTTCACGAACCGCCGGTCCCCATCGTCGGCTATGGGCCACGCGCTCGGAAGAGTGGGGTGTCAACAAGACCGTTTTTTTTCTTCTTTTTTCGGCAGCCTAGTACGCCGGCGGCTTTTCGAACATGTGGTTTCGCTTTGAAGTCGAGCGCGCCACCGTTAGCGGTTTCGAACTGGCTTCGGTCAGGTCTTTATCCCTCCCGTTTCGGACTGCACGTGTGTATGGCACAAAGGCGGCAAAGCGCAAGAGCCGACGGGCCATTCGCGTTCTTACTGTCACGTTACTCAGCCGGCCGCGGAAACGGGCGATGGTTTTGCTGGCGCCACGGATAGCGGAGATATGTATTTCTGTCGTGATGTTGATTGGGAGACACCTGTTACTGGATTTCTCAGCTTGCGTCGTTGTGTTTTTGGAAGCGAAATGCTTCCTGAATAAAAGATTTTGGGTAGCCGTTCCTGGCGCGTTTCCTGAATATATCGCGTTTTTCTTGTTTTTCTTTCTAAAGTTGTGTGCTGCAGTGCGTTCCGGCTCTTCTTTACTGCTGATGTATTGCGGATTTTTGTGGGGTTCTAAAGTGAACTGAAAATATCGACTTGTGTAGGTGTGTTTGCACAGTTTCATTTGCAAGTTACAAGGGCATCTAAAAACGACAGGGAGTCTTCTGTTTCAAGGGTGAACTGAATACTCGTTGGATAAATTTAGATGAGAGAATAATTGTGACTTATGACCTCTTGACGCTCGAATGACAGTCGTTGAGACGTATCTGTGAAAGATTTTTGACTGCGGCTGCAATGAATTAAGAGCTTGTTCCTCGATGTGTTTCATTGTTATATTGGCTATGGCGACAGACATGGGCACAGGGTTCGAAATAGTGAAACGTTTATGAGAAAGTTTGCATATTTAGCAAAATTAATGCGTTGTGATAAGGCAGAAAAAGAAGATTCGCACCATATGTCTCTGGAAGGGCCCAAGTGCTTCAAATGCTTTTCTCCTTTTTTTTTCGTTTTGGAGGATCGATGGTTACCTTGGTTCGGTCCTGCCAATTAGAATTACGTTAGAGCTCGTCTGCACGTAAAAAGTGGCGCTAATTGGTAACACCGTGAATATAAAGGGCATTTTAGCGGTGACACGTGGCTATATACTTTAGAGCTTGCCGTTGAATGAGTGCCTTCATTTTCATTTTGTGTTTTGTCACGGCCGCTAGATGAAAAAGCTTCATCCAGAGGGCGTGGTTTTGTAGAGCCCATCTATATGATGAAAAAAGAATGTTTCTCGGGAAGGAGAGCATACATTATTGACTAAAGGAAAACAAAGGTGCTCCATGACGGACACAATTCGTGTTCACTATAATATCAAGGATTTAAGAAAAAGTAACGAGAATGCCACCGGCATCGCAACAGGAAATGTTCATCACGCTTAAGCGAGTTTCGTTTCAATGGCGAGTAAGGCATTGAATGTACATGAAAGCGCTTGTTATTTCTATAAAATGAGTTTTATGACGTAGAATTTGAAACAAGTTGCACATTCAAGACAAAACCAGCATATATTCATTGCGCAATTTTGTCGTCGCGCCATTAGTGCCAATAAATCAAGCCATGTGACACCGACAATTTAATGGTATTTAGGCACTTGATATCTTAATCTCTAATTACATTAGAAGCGTCCCAGTGAACCAGGTATAATTTGCATGTGCGCAGGTAAGTGCATTAGATTTGCCCGTGTGAACCGGATAATAACGTTACAAACGGTAAACAACACTGCGAACTCTTGTTCTGGACAAACATATATGTAGCACTGCGTACACAGCTGGATGAGCTGCTATACGTAATATTTTTCATGTCACACGCACTGTGCACCGACGTCTGTGGTCAAGTCACGCGGCGCATTGTCATTGTACACAGCCCCTTTTAGACTTCCCCCGAGAATCAAACAAATAAAAAAAAACCAATAGCTTGTTTTGAAGATTCCGAAATATCTCCTTGCTCTATTGCAATAATCAGAGGGGGCAAGAAAAGAAGAGGGGTCAAACTGACGACCCGTGAAAGCATCTTTTCTTTCGTCCAAAGCCGCTTCACTGGAAGTGAACGCAGAGCCACAGAGCACGCGGTTTGCGCTCTTTCAGTTTAGGAGTAGATGGGTGAATACCACGTATTTCTGGAGTAAATGAGAGAAAATCGACCTCAGACCACCTCTTGAATTGAAATAACAACGTCTGAAAGGCCCGTGAACGTGTACGCTGGATTCTCGGCGACAATGACCGTGAAGCAGTTACGGGGGGGGGGGGGGTCAGGTCGGCCTCAGGGGGGGGGGTTACAACCCCCAAAACCCCCCCCCCCCCCCGTCGGTGCGCCACTGGATGAGACCACTTTCACCGTGGTGTGTTTGGATTTGGTGAACACGCTTCTCGGACACCTGAAGTGCAAGGTATGCGGTGGAGACGCGAAAATTTACCAAGACGAGCGTGAATATGGTCTTGCCGTGAAACTAATGCTTTTCTGCACTAACTGCGGCGATAAAGCAGCGGTATGGAGCTCGCCGCGCGTAAACGGTGACAAAAAAGTGAATCCGTTTGTAATAAACATTTTGACCGCGCGCGCGATGCAAGCCACTGGCAACCGACAAACGGCACTGAACGACATTTTCGCCGTTATGAATATTTCCCACCGCGGGCTGCACACAAAAACGTGGCAGACCTACCAGAAAATGAAGTTGACGCCTGCCGCGAAACGCGCCGTTGAGAAGCAACAAAACGAGAGTGCAGAATCGGTCCGCAAATTGTATAGCGAGCTCGACATGGACAATCCTGGCAATATTGCCGTGTCCTACGACGGGTCTTGGATGACCCGCGGACATTCGTCCCACATTGGGGTCGGTGCGGTCATTGAACTTTTTTCCGGGCCCGTATTAGACCACATCGTTCTGAGTAACTTTTGCGCTGGTTGCGAACGCGGACCGAAGCCTGATGACCCCCACTACGAAGAGTGGAAGGCCACTCACATATGCCAAAAAAATACGGATAAGAAGTCCGGTGAGATGGAAGTTGAGGCGGGCCTTATCCTGTTCAAAAGATCTTGGGAGAGGCACCAACTCAGGTACACGACCGTTCTGTCAGACGGCGACAGCAGGACATTCCTCGCCCTAAAGGAGGCTGAAGTCTACGGCTTCATTGACATTCAAAAGGAGGAATGTGTCAACCACGTCAAAACACAAGGGTGACAAACCACTTGACGGAAAGGGGAGGTTGACGGGAGACCTCGTCAACAAACTCAGCTCCTACTATGGCTGGGCAATCAAGTCCCACGGTGACGACATTGAGGAGATGGAAAAGGCTGTGACGGCGACTTATCATCACGTAACATCAACTGATAGTCAATCGAATCGCAGCCTTTGTCCTACTGGTCCTGATTCTTGGTGCCATCGAAATGCCGCACAAGCCAAAGGGGAGCCAGCACCAGGACATAGATACAACCTTCCTGATTATGTGGCGAAAGCTCTGCTTCCCATATACCAGCGCCTATCCGAGAAGAAGCTTCTCGAGCGGTGTGTGCGTGGCAAAACGCAAAATGCTAATGAGAGCCTACACTCACTGATATGGTCACTCGCTCCAAAAGAAAAGCATGCGTCACTCTTCAGCATTGAGGCAGCTGTGGCTGAAGCAGTCATGAATTTCAATGCAGGTCGTGAAAAGACCTCAGTGGGAATTCTGAACGAACTGAGCATGAACCCTGGCCATCGAAGCACGAAACGCATGCGCGAAAAGGACCAGCGACGATCAGTGTCATCTGTGCGCAAACTTGTGTCTGCAGACAATGTGCAACGAACATTGCAGAAACGGCACAAAGGTGGCAAGGATCAAAATGACTATGCCCCTGGAGCTTATTAGTGGCTTGCAAGGGGAATCTGTACATATTTTGTTTAATTTTTTGTGTAAATAAAGCATGCGTTCGTTTTTCTTACTTATCTCAAAATGAAAATAACGGTCTTACACAGCAGCCATCGCTGCGATATCTCAGCTTCAGATGCTGATATGATGATAATTCTTTCTGCACTGCATAGCTGAATGAGTGCAGCACAGATCGTTGCAAGCAGATTTAAATTTTCATTTCACAGATTTTTTATATGAAGCATTTTCTGACTTTGTTATTACCTTGCATGGTGTGCTCATGTTCAATGGGCTCTAATTTTGAATCTAATTCCGCTATTGAAAATCTGCTTGCAATGTTGTATTCCTTATGCTTTAGAGAACCTAAAAACATGTTATTAAGTTATTTTTAATCAATGGTTAATTTTTAATTTGAATATTACATAGTGACAATTAATTTCTGATTATTTTGTGAACTAATTAGGCTAGAGGAAAACTAATTGCATTATCAGAATTTGCTAAAAAAAAACTGAATAAGTGTTGCAATTTTCATCAAGTTAGGCCAGTAAGTTAGAGAGTTGATTTTTGGTGCAGTGTCTCCCCTTAAGTGCCAGTGTAGATGGCACTGCCTAAAGAACAGTGGGTGCCACACGGGAACTCAACTAGTTATGATCACGAATATAGGTCAAGCTTCTTCCTAAATATAGGTTGATCGCTAATTATTGGTGACATTTGTGAAAAAAAAAGAAAGATCAACCTATACCGAATAAACATGGTGTGCTACTGAGAGTGCCAGCAAGCTTGCATTTGAAAGATGACACGTTACCACAACAACAGGAGCAGGTGGCTGCTTGAAATGCGTATGACAATGCAAATACTGTAAGAAGTTTATCCTCTTTCATTGGTGACGAGCCAGGCAAGGTGTGGAACAATACCCGAGAAAGGCTGGCTTTAACCGTACCCTTCCCCTAAAAAACAAAAACCAAGAAATGGAGCTGGTGGTTAATGATGTCATAGCTATGTCACTTTCTGCACTTTCAAATTACAGTTGGCTAAAGTCTCCAAAGTCAAGATGGGAGCTGACAGATGGAATCACAGAGTGGGATAGGTTGAAGAAACGGGAGAAAGTGCCTCAGACAGGCTCGCTGACGTTTCGATAGGGGGATCTATCTTTGTCAAAGGCGCCTTGTCATTCTTGATGCGTTAGTTTTAAGGGGGTTAGTGTTGACGACATGACATCAACACTAACCCCTTAAAACTAACACGCCAAGGATGACAAGGCGCCTTTGAGAAAGATAGATCCCCCTACTGAAATGTCAGCCTGCCTGTCTGAGGCACTTTCGCCTGTTTCTTCAATCTATCCCAGTTGGCTACAGTGCAGTACATGGTACTGATGCAAGCAAAATAATTAAAGCACCATAAATACCCAAATAGTGTAACAGAAGGAGTTCTCAGACTAAGCAATAACAAAAAAATAAAGTTTCACCTGCATATACATACATCGGATTCTTGTCAGCAGTGCTGGGCAGTATCGAAGATACATGTATCTTAGATACTATCTTAGATACTCTATGGGTATCTTGTATCTGTATCGCGATACTTCTCGAAATACGAGTATCTGTATCTGTATTTCCGATACATTCCATAATGTATCGTGTATCTTAAGATACAAGATACTTCTATCGCAACACAACCGTGGGAAACCATATTCGCTGACCAAGCTCCGCTTCTCAAGCTGGTACTGGTGCCACTAAGCCATCTGAATAAGTTTAAGGGCAGTGACGCAATCTTATTTTTCGCCAGAGTACTCCAGTGAGGGCAGAAGATGAGGAAGACAAGCGTGCGGACGTCTGCGCCCCACCCACGTACCTTTTGTTTGCTCAATTTCTTTTATTTTTAGTTGCGCCAATGCCGCGACACTTGCTCTTAGCCACTGTCCTGCGCCACGTCTATCGCGCAAATTCTGACGTTGCTACAGTGTCGTTATTGAAGATTCTCTTGCGGCTTGCTCTCTAACGAAATATGATGCGTGCAAAAATGGGGTTCCTTTGCGTCGCGTGGATTTTACATATCAGCGATTTGAAGGATATCGGGGATGTAAGTTTGACTTGCATGCCATGAATTAAATGAACGCAAATAAGAATCTAACAACGTTAGCACCACTGGTAAAATGCTAGATCTAAAAGAGCAAGCATTTACCTAACAGAAAATATCTTGACGTACCGTATTTTTCACTTCTTGCTACATTTATTCAAAGGATTTATGAAATCATATTTTAATATTAGCACAAGTGCTTTCTTAGCTGTCATTTTGCATCCTACATTATCTAAGTCTCTGCACTGTTTTTCCGGTATGGTCACTGCAGTATGTCTTTTGTAACGCGCTCCCGAAATAAGATCTCTGCTTTATTCTTCTAACTGTCTTCTTTATTTCCACTACTGTTTACACAGTTACACGTTGCCAAGGCGATGTTGAAAACAAGTATATAATTATGTGGGCGTACCTTGAGTAAACAGTACAAGACATTCTGCTTACCGCTTAGGAAAATAGCGAAATTGAGTTTGCATTATATTATTGGAAATCATTAGGGGCCATCTTAAAGATGTTAGGAAGGGTATTTGAGAAACGTTGCTTTACAGAATTCTCTGTTTTGCTCGTGAGCGTCGAGCCGTTTCAGGCAATTTTTCATAGGTACTGAATTTTCTATTGTCTCAACAGGTAAGATGACAATACTTCATGCTCATAGCTATTAACGGCACCGTCTGTATTGTGTTTCTGTACTCATTCAATGTGAATGTTTGATACACAACCACCTCTCTATTTTACTTATATTTGTTTTCCTGTTTTAGGCTTTCTTAAATATTTTTCGCGTTACTAATCGCCACGTAATGGGAGCTATAAGTGGCAATAGCGCGATTAGCGGCGGTGTCCTGCGACGTTTTGTGGAACTATACAATACGTCTGAGACGTTTCTGTGTTGCACATGTTCTCTCGTTGAAGAAAAATTGCTAAAAAGAGTGCACGTTAGTGAGTATATCAACGAAGAATCCTTTACGCCGTCAGATAAGTAGAATACAAAAATTCATTGCAGTTTTACGTCATCTACGTATACACCAGGGGGTCTCAAACTGAGCTTATAGCCAGCGGGCCGCAGTCGCGAAATTTAGTTGCAAGGGCCGGGACAGTAAAGATGGTGGGAGAGAGTTTGAACAAAATGACGTTTGAAAGGAAGCCTTTCCCATATCTCATATATAGGTCATTTCTGAAGGGGACTTGGAGTCAGAATTCGAGAAACATCGATACCGATGTACAGAATGACTGATATCTGGACGCGGATTCTGAAATATAGAGTTTTTGTTCCACGGTTATGTTTCAGCACATGGTGACCACATGTTCCTCACGAAAGGAATGCTTTAGACCAGTCATGTCTGTACAGCTCACGAACATGCTTATTTAGAAAATAAAAACAAATGAGACGAAGACGGTCATGTGTGCGGGCCGGGCTGCTAGCGAAAGGTCTCAAACCCCTAGTATACACCATGCGTCCCCCCCCCCCCCCCCCCCCCCCAAAAAAAAAAAAAAAAGAAAAATGTCGCTAGCAGCGTTGTTGCTGCTGTACACCTGTCCGGATGTACGGTATTGTGCAAGCTGTCTTTTTTGCGGACAAGGTAAAAGTCCACAGCGGTATTTGCTCCGTCGTGCGAAGGCTTCTTATTGAACTTATTGTGATTATATGGCAACCTGCTAGATGGTCGGCAAGCTGTGCAAAGCAAGTGCCGCTGTCAGCGAAGTGTACAAAAAGTTGTCCTGTGAAGAAGCTAAAACAAACATCAATAAGTTGTTTTGGAAGGAAACTAATGTACTTTGAGCAATAAGGGCAAAACATATGAGATACTAACAGACCTTTCATTCAAGTGAAACAAAATAGGCCAAGGTTAAGAAATTTTCAAGCAGACATTTTCGGGCATAGGCGTTTGTTGCTACTTTATATGGATCTATAATAACAAATTTGAGAATGTATCGAAGTATCTTAAGATACAATTGCCAAGTATCGTATCGGATACAATTTTTGCGGCAGTATCTTGTATCTGTATCTCCAATACTTCTTGCCTGAGTATCTGGTATCGTATCGCGATACAATTTCAAAGTATCTTTGCCCAGCCCTGCTTGTCAGGAACAAATAGCAAATATGGATATGGTAATCAAATCTATGCAAGAAAAAATTTACCATCTAGTGAAAGCTTGTTTAAATTCTTTCGATATAGGAGGAGACAGAAGAAATTCAGTCTTCTTGGTATAACATACTGCAAGTAAAGCACAATAAACACAAGCACAAAGAGAGCACGTATACTGTGTTCTCCATCTGCCGGTGTGTGTTTTTCATGGTACCAAGACCATAGGTCGGCAAACTCACTCATGAGTCGGCTCACTCAGGCTCGCATCTAGCCATAAGTCTGCATCTGAGTAAGCCTGCCTGAGTAATAATCATACTCACGCCTACTCCCACTCCTGAGTGCTCACTCACATTCTCACTCACGTCTCCTCACACTCGAGCACTCACTCACATTCATACTCACGTCTACGCACACTCACAAGTACTCACGTTCATACTCACTTCTACTCACACTAATGAGTACTCACCATGGGCGTCAGCGGGGGGGTGCAAAAGGGGCACTTGCCCCCCCTCAAGCCACACCAGCACTTGCCCCCACCCAAGCTACACCAGCACTCTCCCCCTCTCCCAGCCGCGATGCAACACAGGCTTGCACCCTCCAAGACAAAATCCTGCCGACGCTCATGGTACTCACTCACGTTCATACTCATTTCTACTCACACTCATGAGTACTCACTCACATTCATACTCACCTCTACTCACACCCCTCGTCACTCACTCATACTCACACTCACAATGTTCAAAGGAGTGTGAGTGAGCGTACTCATGAGTGAGTATGCCGAGCTATGGTAATAATATGTTGGCGAGTTTGAGCCCAAGTGAGTCCAGATGAAAAATTTTTAGTAAGTCTGAGTCCGAGTGAGTCCGGTTAAGGAAAATTTTGGCGAGTCCAAATTCAAGTGAGCCCTAAGAGCAAAATATATTTCTTGAGTGAGTCTGATTGAGCTCCAACTTTTCTGCCGACCTATGACGAAGACACAGATACAGCCAGCCGAAATGTCCCGTTATTATGACATCAGGAGGCGGGCATCACTGTTTATAAAAACATTCTCCAGTTTTTTTTCAATTTTACTTTTTTGCAAGCAGCATTCATCCCCTGCATTCTCTTACGTACCAGAGCCGAAGGACCATTTCACATTGATGTGATGGGCCCTGCCAGCCTTTTTTCTTCCCTTGCATTTTTTTAGCTGCACGGTGAATTTCCAGTGGCAACATTGCACACCATGTTTGGTTACGTTGCAAGCAGGGGGCCACTGTCCAATTATGAAAATGCAAAATGGAACTTGCGCAGACACTCACCACAGATGTCAGTGCCGACCGGAGCAGGCGCCGCTGCATGTCGCTCTCGGCGAAGCGCTGCTTGACTGATGCCAGCCGCTTGGCATTGGCTGCCTGTCGCTTGGCTTCTTGCTCCTGCTCGGGGTCTCTGCTGGGGACCACCTCGAAGTCATCGTCGTCCCCACCACCGTAGCCTTTGTCGTAGCCGGCACCCAGGCGGTAACCCCAGGCATGACGCAAGAGGGCCACGTCTGCTTTACACTGTGGCACGGGCTTGTCACTGCCGGGCTGCTCCTCGTTGTCATCAAAGAGAAAGGCTTTCTCGTTGGCAAACTCGCCTTTGGGTGTCTGTAAAATAGCACCAGGCACAGGTATCGTAGTTGGCTACACGTGATTAGTTCAGGTAGAAAGAAGGCAGTTATATCACTTGCCAGTGGTTGCCACCGATGATGGTATGACTGATGATCAAAAAACAATCGCACTTACATCGACAAAATCAGACTGCACAATCAGTTCATCGGTGAGCCCGTCTCTTCACTTCAAATGCTTATTGTCACGTCGTGTCCTTCTCTTCCCTTGCTAGCCAATCGCTTGTGGCATTTCTCCTACTTGCCAACAGGAGCCGCTAGTCCCTCAGCTAACAGACTGCAATTACAAGGACAGATGGGCGAGCTGGTACACAGACTTTTTTGCCCTAAACTTCCAAGGATGCAGTCGTGCATCCATCCAGATAACTGGGAAACAGCGTGTATATCCGTTAACCTCATTCACATATTTTCACCTAAAGGTTTCATTAGTCTGTCTGACTGGCCATGTTTTTGTATTCTCTATTCAAAAATTTTTGTGAGGTGTTGCTTCTTTTCCCAAACACACAAAGCTGTATAATCTGTTTGTACTAATTACAGGGAAGCTGAAGCACTTAAAAAAAATGGCTTTGGAGCATGTAAGGACACTTTGATCCTTGCTGAATTCAAAAAGCGATGTGACAGTTCTCAAAAGCGAACGCAAATAGCACTTTTTGCCAAAAAGCTGAGGCTGTGGCCGCAAGGCTCCTTGAGATGCTGAGTGAATGCGGTAACATCATCCTCGGTATGTTTCAGCAATGCTGCAACAGCACCACTGCTGAAGCGTGGCCTCCTCGATTAGCTGTGGCAATGGCACGTCACAAGTTAGTCAGAGGCCACGGTTGAAGATACGACAGACGCTTGTTCACGTAGCGCTTGGCTGTTTGTCGTTATTCCAGATATTGTAATCCAGCTGCAGAACTTTCAACTTCGCTGTACTTGCTTGAGTTTTCGTCACATAAACAGCGCTCTCGCAGTTAGTTCGGATCAGTGAGTGGTAGGAACCTTCCGTCGGAGTGCAGCACGACTCCGCCAAGGAATCGAAGATGACGTAGGTTTCCACGTCCACACTTTCGGCGTGCTTGCGTGGGTGGAGCATGACAAACTTTTCGCTCGCGTATTCTAAACCTCCTGGTGCAACAACCGCGGAAGAAATTATGGCACCGTCGACAATAATGTCGGCCCTTACTAACCATGAAGTTTTATCAAATTCTAAAACCTCTTCAACCTTCAACCAGTTTCAGCTGAGTGGTGGGCACGTGTCATGTTGCACCTGTCTTTTATCTTTTTATGCGAAAAAAATTCTAGCTACCAGCCCATGTGCTCCATGAACTTGCAACAGGTGCCTGCTTTATATTGCAACAGCTATTATGGGCTGTTCATGCACTCAAAATGACACCATTCTTGTAGGGCAACAATCTTAATGAATACCAGCAGATATTTATAACCCAAAATTTTCTAGCACCCCCCAGTGCTTCAAGAAACTCAAAAAAGGTGACTTTGCCACTACGGTACAAAATGCACACGGAATTAAAAAGAAGAAAAGCTCCAAGTGAGATTACTTCAAGTCATACTGTTCTGGAGCCCAAGTGGATCTTTCTTAAAGGGACACTAAAGGCAAATATTAAGTCGACGTTGATTGTTGAAATAGCAGTCCAGAAGCCTCGTAGTGCTACTTTTGTGCCAAGGAAGTGCTTATTTTGAAATAAAATCACGTTTTAGTGGTCCGCATCGTGTTAGCGCAATTCAAATCACCCGCCTGAAAGCAGTCTTTCTCACGTCACTGTTGCCGTGCCCAACGTTGCCTGCCTTTACTGCGCAATGGCGTGCACTGGCGGCTTGCACCATTCAGGCATCTGGCAACATCACATGCATGTGGCATTTTGTCGAACTTTCTGTCAGAGCAACTTTCACGAGCGCGCAAAACACACGCGGCAGTACGCAATACCGAAACTACCACTGACACGCAACCGCGTGAGCGAAGCAGGGCGCCGGACGAAGTGCAGATCGGCGAAAACAGAGCCTTTGAACCACGCGTGCCGTTCCCCATGGCAACGCCAAAGAGGTTCTTTTTTTCATGAATCAAAAAGAAACGAACAAGCAGCATTTTATCACATCTCTTGCACGGAAGGTTCTTTTTTTATTGCAGCTAGTTTATTACGAGGGATTAATTGTAGTCGGACTCTCCCACGTCATCTTTATCACTTCCAAAATGTCCCGCTCGTGGCGCTCATCGTGTGATACACTTAGCTTAATTTCTCGGTAAGTAGGGTACTGCTGTTGATAATATTGCCATTTTAGATGTTGTCATACATTAAGCTTTCACTCTGACATAAATTGTTATTTGCCTTTAGTGTCCCTTTAAGAAGCAGGATAGTGAAAGGCACCACACTGCTTATATGCACTTCTGGCACTTCTACAGGTGCACAGATAGCTCACTGACAATCTTCACAGACCTTGGGAGTAAACGCCTAGACAGGTTCATGAGGCACAATTGATGTTACCTGGTGTTTACTCCAGAGGTCTATGAAAAGTGTCCGCGAGCTGGTCGAAGTGACAAAAGTGCACATAAGCAGTGCGCTGTCTCACACTGTCTTGCCCTGAAGAACGAGCCAGTTGGGCTCCGAAATGTCATAATTTAAAATAAATTTTGCTTTCAGTATTCCTTCTACTCAATTTGTATGTCCCTAACTACGCAGATATCTGCCAAATGTTTACCTTTGATTTGAAACCCACACACATTTTAGCTGTGCTCTTTTTGCTTACATTTTGCCCATCGCTCACATCAGCACTAAGCACATCATTAGCCGAAAGAAGAAAAATCATTAGCTGTGAAGAAGATGTGGCACTTTTCACACACATTAAGGGGGGACACTGCTCTTAAAATTTTTTTCTCATTTCTTGATCGATTTTGATGATACTTGGTGAGTTTATGTATATTTGTGTGCTGATTTCAAATATGCATTTACTTTTCTAGTATAACCAGTAGTTCCTAAAATACAAAATATTTCATGTGCCTTTTGGGGAGGCAGATTTTTTTTCAACAAAGAGAGTTACAAAGTAAGTCAGCATATCACAATAACCTGTAATCAGAACTGAGTGCAACGAAACAAAAATAGATGTTCTAAGCCCATTAGAACAAAAGTTACAATATGTTGAACATTCACGAGTGTGTCAATTTCAAGCTGCGATTTCCCTCGCGAATGTTCAACATACCATAACTTTTGTTCTAATGGGCTCAGAACATCAGGTTTTGTTTCATTGCACTCAGTTCTGATTACAGGTTATTGTGATATGCTGATTTACTTTGTAACTCTCTCTGTTAAAAAAAAATCTTCCTCCCCAAAAAGCACATGAAATATATTGTATTTTAAAAACTGCCGGTTATACTAGAAAGATAATTGCATATTTGAAATCAGCACACAAATATACACAAACTCACCAAGTATCATCAAAATTGATCAAGAAATCGATCAAGAAATGAGAAAAAAAATTTAAGAGCAGTGTCCCCCCTTAAAGAGATGCTAAAGGCAAACAGGTTGACACGAACTGTTAACATACAACTACAGAAACCTAGCAATGCTTACTTGATGCCAAGGAAATGCAAAGCTTAAGAGAAAAATCATGTTTTAAGGGTCCACATGCCCTTAGTGCTATTTGAGATGCCCAGTCCGGAGTGAGGAGTTGAGTTCTTATATCTCATTGCTGCCCTTTACTGCCCTCCAGCCGGCGCTAGAGCTCCTTGCGTAAAACACATCGCATCTGCATAAATGACATTACATAGGAGTAATGAAAGAAGGGAATTCTGAGGGCTTGTTTCTTTGACATAACCTTAACGAAAACCAACAGATGGAAGGCAGAGGGGAAGTTAATTTTACTGTACTAATTATGTGAAGAAAGTAAGGTGGACGAAAAGACAGCTTGCCGCCTTCCCAGGTTTGCATGCCCATAAATACCCGATAAAGTGGACGAGGGGACAGCCGCCGCCATAGCTCAATTGGTATGGTATGGTATGGATAACTTTATTGATCAACTGGTAGAGCATCGGGCGCATTATCTGAAGGTCGAAGGTTCGGTCCCTGCCAGTGGCAAGTTGTCTTTTCGTCCACTTTTCTTTCTTCACATCGCCGCCACAATTACTACAACACACTTACAACAGTACAATTAACGTCTTCTACAACGTCATTGGCTTCATTATCTGTTGGTTTTCATTAAGAATACATAGAAGTGCCATTTTCCTTTACTTTCAGTTAGGTGAGAAAAGCCAGGGCGGCACTGCGCGATAACAAAGACTACTGAAACACAAGTGCATGGGCAGTGTAAAGCCAGGTAAAAATTGAAAGTTCTCTGTCACTCACGTCGTTGTCGAGGGTGATGCCTAAAAGTCTTTTTTTAGAAGAATCAAACAGAAACACATGGGTAGCATTTCATACCGTCTTACAATGCACTGAAATTTTCTTTTTTTCTGATTGCTGAAGTACTTTTGCAACGGAATTATACTGTAAAATTGCCATGTCACGGGGCTAGGTAGTACTAAAATGTCCCGCTGGAGTCACAGTTCATGTCCTTCATTTACCTTAATTTCCAGACTGTTAGATACTATTGTCGATAGTATTAATGTTTCAGACATTCTCAAACATTAATCTTCCACCATGACGTTGACTGTCATTTGCCTTTAGTGTCCCAAAACATCTGAGCAATCATGCTGAGCTGCTCTGAGCAAATGCAGATAGCAAAGGTTGTATCAGAGACACAGGAAGCATTAGAAACGCTAGATGTACCAAGCATTCCAATAAAACTCACCTTATGTGCCATGGTGGGTGTTCGAGACGCCCTGCTGTCTTGCAACGAGCCCCCATCAGACTCGTTGTAGATTTCCTTTTTAAGGCGTGCCGAGGTTCTGTCCGACCAGTCGGACTTTTCTGGCTTGAAACGTGCAGAAGATTTATCTGCCCAATCCGGCTTCTTAATCTTGATCTCAGCGGGTCTTCTGAGATGAGCTGGCTCTGCCTACGGCACAAACGAGCAGTCAAGGATCCTCAACAAACTGAATGGTGATGAGATTGTTCTGCCACATTTCATTACTGTTACAGGCATTTCTTTCACCACATTATAGGCACCTCGTAGAGCAAGTTGTGAACAGGAACATGAGCCAACCATGTTGCCTATTCAGACATGGCACATAAAAAAAAAGAATCTAACACATGAACCGCTAAGAATGACTGCAGCATGACAGAGACGGCAACATTACAGCATTACCACAGCAGTGACATCGCAGGCCGTGAACAGGTAAGATTCCCAAACTCGCGTAAGAGTCCCAAAACGTATAGGGGTTGACAAGTGCCGTTTTCAACCTTGGATATAACAGAGTGACACTGATCTGGGAATATTCAATGTACAGGAGCACAATGGCAGAAAAGCACACCAGACAAATGTAGCTCTTCTTTTTACTTTCGAGGTTCTTGTCATATGCTTGCAACAATAGCGTGAATGCGTAATGGCACAGAAACGCAATGCCCGAAACCACATAATCTATTCATTAAAATGCCGGAGCTTCTAGCACTTTAGTGCATGAAGTGAGAAAGTACAACTTTCTCTAGCCTTGCAGCCTTGAAGTTGCAGGTTCCTCGGGTTTAGACCTGTATAAGGTTTGCATCACACCAGCCAAATGTTTTTCGACTCTGCTAAAGGTTGTTGAGCCACTCGAGCACCAAAGCAACACATGCACCATCTACAGTCAGTTACAACCTGAGAAAAATATCGGGTCCACCCGAAACCACACCTATCTCGCACAAATACAATTTCCACAGATTCACCGTAAAGGGAAGTTTCATTTTAAAAGTAACTCGTACGTAAAGTCAAGGACAACAACGAACAGGACAACAACGAACACACAAACACAAAGTGCACGTTTCAGAATCATACACTTAAGACATTGTAATAAAGCACTGCTCTTCTATAAGCATAGTCATTATAAAGGCAACACAAGCAGGAACACGTCTGTGCACATACTCAAGGTGATCGCATATACACAGACGAGAGTGGGAAGACAGCTAGTGCAGAACTAGTGGAAATTCCAGTCGTCCGTTCCTTAGTTTAAAGAAATGCCTGTGCCATCACCACAGTAAAGCTTCCTCACCGTGTTCTCCTAGCTGGTGTTCCAGGTAATTCTAAATACTTAATTATGTTTGCTTATTGTATCTTAAACAAGTACTTTTACGCATTTAAGAGAGTGGAATCTTACTATACAGACACACATTTGTGCTGCCGGTTTTAGACAGAAAACCGTGAACACTGACAAATTCTGTCACCGATTCCAACATCTGTACTCAGCGGAAGCTAACATTTCAGGCAGAAAAGACAAACTTATTTGCTAATATGTCTAGTATCCACACAAGCAGTGACAAAGTACTTGCGCTTCAAACGAAAACCTGCTTGTATGACTCTCTTGCAGAAACGAGGGTCAGGCGCACCAGGGTGATGTGGGTGGAGCTTATATTAATTCTCATGTTACAACTGACTACAGTTAATTAGTGCCTTTTGGTCACAACAAATACTCGGGTTAACGTACAAACTTCTGAGAAGCCAGCACAAACCAATATGAATCCAGCACGAAACAATATGAATTGATGAGTAATTATTCATACTGTGTGCAAAAATGAATAAACAAGTGATGATGAAAGTGTGATTGAAATTAAGATAGTTGAGAGTACTTTCCATGATAAGCACGACACTGAGAATTCATTTGACAGTCAAGGCAAGGATACGGAATCTGAGGGGGCGTTGCCCGTGTCCTGGGCAGAACGAGCCTTGGCTTCACGCTGAATCCTGTAAACAAAACATTTCCATTCATGGACCCAGCTAACTTGACACCTACTTTCACACTTAATAAGGATGCAGGCACATACACAAACTATTATTAGCAAAGTCTGAAGAAGACAGCCATTACTTTTCCAGGAACACCCTTTAAGCCTGGTCAAACAAATTACGTAAACTGAAATGCGTACATCTACCCTTCGTTCCTCCACCTGTGTGACTGGTTTGATATGCGCCGTGCTTCAAGAAAATGCAGCTGTGAACTTTAAGCGGCTTCAGACAACGAACATCAAACAAGGACAAATATTGTGCTCTTTTTGTGAACAAATAAGGCATCGTAAAATCATCCCTCATGGCAAGCAACCACTGCCGGGAATCGAGCATGCGACCTTGTGCTCGGCAGCGAAGCTACCTACCGTATTCAAGCAGTGCCGCGCACTTTCTTACAGTACTGTATATTTATCATTTCATAAGTGATGTGACCTGGAGGCTGTCGTATCGTTCATTTGGTGTGCATCCTACCAGTGCTTCCCGTCAGCCACATCTGTTGGCGGCTGGAACTCTGGCGGTAAGTTTCGCTAGAGTGACTCGATTCCGCTGCACAAAAGTACTACTTAATCACGTCACCACCTACGTTGCTAAACTCCACCTTATCTCGTGTGTTGATAGTAAAATTATGCATAAACCATAATTTGCCTGCAACATTTGAGTGCCTTACCTTTGAATGTAGCTTTCCTTGGCTACTTGCACAACAATGGCAGTGCCTTTCCATTTGGCACTGTTGTAAGTTTTAATGCCTGCAGAAAAAAAGTAATAATAACAGTGATGGAAGTGCTGCTCCAATTCCTCCAAACTGTGATTTTTGTTAGTAACTGCTCCGAAACAGCACTGAGGAAATGTAGATGAGGCACTTTAATCGTGTGACCAACTCGCAAGCCCTAAGGAAACCGAAAACAATCTGTATACTATCATCCTTGTATGCAGCTTTATCGGCTCTGATCTCATTTACGCAACAAGAATTGGCATATCAAGGATATAGCTCATTTAACTGTTTTCTTCTTATTCTTTTTTCAACTTGAAACGCTGGTTACTTTGGTGAAATGTGAAAATGACTAAGATTGCTTTGATCTCATGCTGCTTTGGCAACAGTTATACGTGACCGTGGTTACTTTTATAATGTGGTACTCAGCTTTACCGGTTTGATCTAATTTCTGCCACAAGTACTGGAATTTTAAATATGTAGCTCATTTCACGGCACATTCGATAACCAACAATCTTCTTAATTGTTTTGTTTCTTGCAATTCACGCTGGTTGTTGTCTGTGAAATATCTTTCATAATAAATATTAATATTTATTGGACGCCTTGACAATGCTTTGAACTCCAGGAGTTGTATGAGATATTTTGCCATCTGCTCAAACACCAATAGCTGCTCCAGAACAGTATTTTTTCTGCTCGGAAAACAGTTATGGCTGCTCCGAAGCGCTACCTTTACTGCTCTGAAATTAGTTCCAACAAGTAAAAAGTCACTTCCATCACTGTAACAATAGCGAGACGGTAACACGGAAGAAACGAGACGGTAGCGTGGGAGGAATGGGACGGCAACAGGCATGAAACCGTATATCTCACAGTTCACGAGGTTCTCTTGATCGATGTTCAAGTCGAGGTAAGCGAAAGTCTTGAAAGGCTTTCCCGACTCGTCCTTCTTGGTGTGCAGCTCGACATTTTCGACTTCACCGAACCTCGCGAATTTCTCCCTAAGATCACCGTCAGTCACAGAGGAACCGAGGTTGCCCACGAAGAGACGCTTCTTCATCGCGGTTGTTTACGCTTGGGGCGTTGTCTCGATGTTGGACGTCGCTTTCCAACAGGGTTTCCTGCACTTTCAAACGTGTCAGGTCACAATCACACGACTGTGCAAGCTTGAAACTGCCATACACCGCCACAGAACGCGACTACACGTGGAAAACGATGCGAGGCGCCATGTTTACATTGATGACGTCTTGTGCGTTGCTAGGCGACAGTTTTCATTGTACGACCAGTACAACGGCTTATTACAAAGTTTATTAAACGTAGTTGTATATGAAAAGTGATTAGTTGCTGTTCTGTTAATGATAATTGTTTTGTAATTGCGTAGTTGGTCATAATGACGTCAAATTTTTACAGGCGCGAATTTTGAAAAGGTGAAATGCGCGCAGGAGTACGAGTTCGGCCACATTGCGAATAGATTGATACAACGAAGTTCTAAGCATGGCATGGAAGAATAAGAATGATTCATGCCTATGCCTGAGTACAATACGTACCAAGCAACTGCATGCCGGGCGTCAAGCCTTCGATTAAACACTCGAGCTCATCAGAGGCGTAGCCATAAATTTTTTTCGATGGGGTTCAATCGTACTTTATGTATGTTCGTGCGTGCATTTGTATGTGTGCGTGTATATATACGCAGGCGAAATTGAAAAATTTCGGGAGGACATTGATCCCCGCCCCCCTTGGCTACGCCCCTGGAGCTCATTTTCGGACACTTCCCCCTTGACGACGGACTTCGCACCAAGCATGCAGCCTTTGCCAGGATAAGCGCGAAGGCAAGAAGACCCCGCCAGAGCACAGGATGAACGCTTACTGTAAACACAACAACATTGTAAAATGTTGCTGATGTAAATATTCCACGGCCTCCGAGATTGCGCGCCGGTGCGCAATCTCGGAGGCTGTGATATTGCAAATCAGTTCTGCGGAATCCCGCAATCTGGCAGGAGGCTTGAGAAAGACGTCGGAGCATGTTTTGATTGAATGTGGAGACATTCACCCAGCTGTACGTTTGGGCACGAGCCTATATGTAGCCTTGGACTTTAGGGACAGCATTGGAAAGCTGAACACACCCGCGATTGAAATAAGTAAGAGACGGTTAGACTATTGGTGGCAGAAAATTAGAGAGAAAGGACAAAATTAAGTAGTGGGAAAATAAGGACATACTGCCGTAAGAGGCAGAGAATAGGGCTGTGAATTCACGTGTTTTTTTTTTCTGTAGTAAGATAGATTTAATGGATGGATGGATGGAAAAACTTTATTTCGTCAGAAAACAGTTGGGGACGATTCCGTGTTAGATGGCCATCAACCCAAGGTTGACGGCGACCTGTGTGGCCCACTCCACGACCCTTGTCTGGACGACTGGGTCTGAGCTGATCAACACGGCCTCCCACTGCTCGAGAGAGGGATCACGCATAATATCCGCCGGTGGCGGCACCATGCTACAAGGTGTGCCGACACTGGTGTTAGAGGACGGACGTGTTTTTCGTGGGCTCCGGAATGACAGCGTCAGATAAGTTTTTTTTTTTTTTTTTGCATGATTCGAGCTTGTTTTTTTAGTTAAGCCACTAGCTTAATAGAGCTTATTGCAGCTTAATAAAGCTTACAACTTTGTACTGTTGGTACCAAGGGGTGTGACAGTCGCTTCGGGTGTTTTTTTGTTTGTTTTTTTAATATCTGTTTGTTCGGCCACCACGTGGCTGAAAGGTGCACGGGTGATTTGAAGTGTAACATACTTGCGGAGTTTTGTGATATCATTTGGCTTTAAGTGTATCTAATACGCCGCGTGAACGATCTATAGCCATGGTCAAAAAGACCGTAAAGTGTTCAGGATGCGGAATGGGGCGGAAAATAGAGGTTTGTGAGGATGAGACGACAGAGAGAGCTGACGCCAAGTGTAAGCAATGCGAGTTAGAGGCGAAGATGGAAATAATGGTGGCCGCCCAGAATGAGCTCATGGTGAGAATCTCCGAGCTGGAAAAAGCGGTAGCGACAGAGCGGGAAAAAACGATGGCTATGGCGGAAAGGCTTAAGTCAGCCGAGGAGGGATTAGCAAAGGTAGCCATGCCAGCAAAGGTAGCCACGGGGAACAAGGAAGCAAGCGACAGCGGGAACAATGGGGCATCGACCCTCACAGTGGTAGGCGCGAAGGGGGAAACAGGTTTGGAAAAGACAGGTGCAAGGGTCACAGGACCCACCTTCCGCGAAGTAGTCTTGGGAACGGGAGGGGACAAAACAACAGCAGTAGCACGCGCTAGTAACAGGTGCAGTGGCCAGGTGCGGGAAAGTCCAGCAGAAAAGTCGGATCACGTGATAATCGCCGGGGACTCGAATTTAGCTACATGCGCAGAAGCAGTCAAGGAAAGGGTGAGAGGCGACAAACGAGTTTTAATAGGGAAGTTCCCGGGCCATAGGCTGGGATCAGTGATGAGACAAGCTAACGAAAAACTCGCAACTAAGTCTAATGGACGTAACCTCGTGATAATCGCGGGAGGTCTAAACGACGTCTTGAGTAAAGAATCAGCCGAACTAGCGACCACATTGGCGAAAGGGGTCGATGACATGCGCGCCATTTCCCCTCAGGTGCAGATAGTGGTATGCACAATACCGGAAGTACCAGTGCGAAATATCAGCTTGCAAAGAGCGGTTGTCGTCGCAAACAAAGAGATATGGCGAATTAGTCGAGAGAAAGGCATCGAGGTAGTGGAAATAAACAGAGAGGTGCACAGGTGGGGTGGTTTTCGAAGAGACGGAATACACTTCGATAGGAGGCTTGGTCATGAGGTGGGTTGGCGTCTTGCAGGACGCGCAGTAGCTTTTTTGGGGGGCACGAGGGCCCTTCGGTGCCCATGGTAGCTTGTAATGAGGAAAACAACCAGGGGGACTCTTTGACAGGTAGTATAGCGAAAAAACAGAGAAAAGGTAAAAGAAGGGAGAAGGCGCGTGTTGCAATTAGTTACATTAACATGCAGGGTGGCAGAAAAAAGGCAAAATGGTTAGAGATTGAGGGACAGTTAAACAAGGAACAGATAGGTGTTTATGCGGTTACAGAAACACACCTTAGAGACTTGGAAGAGCCACCACATATTGAAAATTATGTTTGGGAAGGATGTAACAGGATCACATCAGAAAGGAGAGGTGGGGGGGTTGGAATGCTAATTCATAGCAGAACAAAATGGGAGAGAGTGAAACAAACGTGTTCAGAGCACATATGGGTTTCGGGCACATGGAAAGAAAACGTGGCTAGGTGTAGCTTACTTGTGGACAGGGAATAACTGCAGAGAAAAGAATCTGGAGATAGTGAAATGCATAAGCACCGATATTAAAGAATTTGGTCATGATGCCGAGATAATCCTTCTAGGGGACATGAACGCTCACATTCATGACCTTGACGGATATTCAGACACCAATGGCAAGTTATTGCTAGATCTCTGCGAGCAACATAGTCTTGAGATAGTTAACGTGGGGCCTAAGTGTGAGGGGCAGATCACGTGGGAAGTCAGAAACAGGCAATCGAGCATTGATTACTGTCTCATGACAGAAGGAATATATGACAAACTTAGAGAGATGAGAATAGACGAAGAAGGCATTAACAGCTTGGGTAGTGATCATAAACGCATAATATTACAAATGGGATATAAAACTGAAAATAAGAACATAGAATCAAAGTTTGGCAGCTCGTATCTAAATGACAAACAAATAACAAATATAGCCGCAAGAGTCGAGGAAAAAGTAGACGAACTACCAGGCAAAGACTGGAAGTATAGTGAGCTGCTACATGTAATCACGAAAGAAATGGAAATAGAGAAGAAAACTATTTGTTGGAAAGGAAAGAAAAAGCCAAAAAGTTGGTGGAACAAAGAAATCCGGGAAGCGATCGAGATGCGACGTCAGGCATCACGGGAGCACAGACAGGCAAAAAAGGAGAAGCGGCCACAGGACGAAGTCAACCAAATATGGGAAATATATTTAGAGCAAAAATCCATTGTGCAGAAATTAGTCGAGGCAAAAATTAAAGGTGAAAGTGAACGCTGGATGACAGAGATTCGCGAAAAGAAGAAGGCCGCGCCTAGGATATTTTGGAGCCACCTAAAAGCGCTGGGTAGGAAGTCTGTCACAATGCAACAACATATGGTAGATGAAGGAGGAAATAAATTGGAAGGATATGAAGCGCAAGGTTACATCCGAAAGATAACAGCCGATTCGTTTAAAAAGGTCCCCCAGGGGATTCCCCCGGTGAGTAAAAGTACGCAAAGGAGTGCAACCGACGAAGATGTAGTACTAGAGAATTTCAATTGGAAGAAGGCCGAAGGAAAAATTCCTAAGCGCACTACTCCGGGCTTAGATGGGGTTCCCGTCAGCCTCATTAACGAACTCGGACATAACACTAAAGAAACACTGCTGAAAGCCGTAGAAAAGTGCTTACAGGAGAGGGAAATACCAGACAGTTGGCGAAAAAGTAGAATGAACTTAATCTATAAAGGCAAGGGAGAAAGGGATAACATTCGCTCGTATAGACCGCTAACCATTACATCGGTGCTATACAGGTTGGCGATGCAGGCAGTAAAATTAAAAATAGAAGCGTGGGTAGAACAAAATGATATTTTGGGAGAACTTCAGAATGGATTTCGAATCGACAGGCGGTTAGACGATAATCTGTTTGTTCTTACCCAGTGTATAGAAATATCTAAAATAGAAAACAGGCCCTTATACGTAGCTTATCTAGATATCACCGGGGCGTATGACAACGTTAATCAGGAAATTTTGTGGGATATATTGAAGGAAGTGGGCATAGGTGACGACTGTGTACAGCTTTTGAGGGAAATATATCGAGAAAATACAGTTTGTATAGAATGGGAAGGAATAAGTAGCAAGGACAGCGTTGAAATTAGCAAGGGGCTGAGACAGGGATGCCCTTTGTCCCCGCTGTTATTCATGCTGTACATGGCGAGGATGGAAAAAGCGCTAGAAGGTAGCAACATCGGATTTAATTTGTCACACAAACAGGTCGGAGCGATGGTTGAGCAGAAACTTCCAGGTCTATTTTATGCTGATGATATTGTCTTATTTGCGGACAGTCAAGATGATATACAGCGACTGGCAGATATATGCGGAAGGGAGTGTGAGGCTCTAGGACTAGGATTTAGTGCAACAAAATGTGGATTGATGGTATTCAATGATCACGGAGACCATACGGTCTTAATACAGGGCCAAAAAATACCGAGGGTAAGCGAGTACAAGTACCTCGGAGTATGGATAAATGAGGGGGATAGATATATGGAGGTACAAGAGAAAGCATCGGTAGCAAAGGGAAAGAGGAATGCTGCAATTATGAAGCACAGAGCTTTATGGGGATACAATAGGTACGAGGTGCTTCGAGGGCTGTGGAAGGGTGTGATGGTTCCGGGGCTTACATTTGGGAACTCAGTGGTGTGCATGAAGTCAGAGGTGCAATCAGGAATGGATGTAAATCAAAGGACGGTGGGCCGCCTCGCGTTGGGCGCTCACGGGAAGACGACAAATGAGGCGGTAAAGGGTGATATGGGATGGACAGGCTTTGAAGTGAGGGAAGCGCAGAGCAAAATGAGATTCGAAGAGAGGCTGAGGAAAATGAAGGAGAGTAGATGGGCAGAGAAGGTTTTCAGGTATTTGTATAGAAAAAGCGTTGACACGCAGTGGAGAAAAAGAACTAGGAGGCTCACCAGTAAATATACGGCTGGCAGTGCGGGCGATATGACAACAAGGAGCATTAAGCGGAAGGTCAGAGAGGCGGAGAGGACTTATTGGATGACAGCGATGGAAAAGAAGCCGGCTCTGAGTAACTACCGAAAAGGAAAAAACGAAATAAGGAGGGAAAGGTTTTATGATAATTCAAGGGGAAGCGCTTTACTGTTTGAAGCAAGGTCGGGCTGCCTGAGAACGCGTAGTTATAAAGCGAGATTCAGTAACGAAGAAGAACTATGTACATGCTGCGGGGGAACTAAGGAAACGATGGAACATGTACTGATTGAATGTGGAGATATTCACCCGGGTATACGTGTGGGCACGAGTCTACATGAAGCCTTGGGTTTTAGGGACAACAATGGAAAGCTGAACACGTCCGCGATAGAAATAAGTAAGAGACGGTTAGAGTATTGGTGGCAGAAAAGTAGAGATAAAGTACAAAAATAAATAATGGGGGAAAATAAGGTCATTCTGCCTTAAGAGGCAGAGAGATGGACCGTGAATTTATATTTTTTGGTATAATAACATAGATTTAATCAATGTAGATAAGGCATTAGGACAACATGAAACAAGGAAGCTTTTTTTCTTCTTTCTCTTTTTTTTCGCCTTCGAGCCTGGTGGCAGACATGTCACCGCCCCGTTATAAAGGGGACGCTCATAGCATCCATCCATCCATCCATCCCACAGTATATGGTCATAACTTGCCACTGCCTGGCACCATTTGCATTGTGCCTTAATCTCCTCCGGGTATATTTTGCTCAGTGGAGGCATTAGGCCAACAGGGAAAAAAAAGGAAAACGTTTTTTTATTTGTCGAGCCTGGTGGCACTTGTCACCGCCCCGTTATAAAGGGGATGCTCATAGCATCCATCCATCCATCCATCCATCCATCCATCAATCCATCCATCCATCCATCCATCTATCCATCCATCCACGTGCATTTACGTTTTTTTTTTGTGTAGTAAGATAGATTTTGTCTAAGAAGAGTCATTAGGCCAACCAAAAAAAATTAAGAGTTTTTTATTTGTCAAGGCTGAAGGCCCACGTGTCACCGCCCCGTTATAAAGGGGACGCTCATAGCATCCATCCATCCAGAAATGGACAACCACCCAGTGGCGTATCAACTTGTTCGCGAGTGACACATATGGTGTTTTACCGAAAATAAATAATGAAAATAAGCATTTTTCTCAAAATAATCAAGGCTTTCAGCAAGTGCCCCCCCCCCCCCTCCGAAAAAAATTCCTGGCTACGGGCCTGCCAAGGAAGACAATAAAGTCTTCAAAGATGGAAGCAAAGGACAGATTGTAAAGACGGACGCCTACGATTGTCTCGTCAATGACTGCCTCTGTATAAAACTAGGCAGTAATTCCCCGGCCATGCATGCCCAGTTGAAAAGTACCGTCCAAAATGTGCATTAAATTGTCCTGTTTGCAGTGGTTCACAGTGTAAACCGCGCCAACATTCACGTAATTCACTCCCCGACAGGCGTCCACCTGTGTATTGGCTTTCGCACCTACTATCAACATCTCCATCATCAATGGGAATTTTATATACAACTCGAACCACTTTGGCTGCGGCAAAACGTCTCGACAGTCGACATTTCCCCGCAGGCACAAGGCACCTGATCACGTCACAGTCGGCACGAATTGCACAGTACATCCAACGCCGGAAGGACAGGTATACGCACTGCATTTCGATCAATTAGAAAGCCGACTCTCCTCAATTAACGCGCCGCAATAGCTCAGGGGGCAACGTGTCGCAGTGCGAGGACGCGGGTTCTATTCCCGGCCACTGCGGCCGCATTTCGATGGGTGCAAAATGCAAAGACGCCCACGTACTTGAATTTCGGTGCCCAATAAGGAGCCCTCAAACTTTTATTGTAATAAATTGTAAAGCCCCACAAATTGTCACTGCAATAAATGTTGCCACGTTTGCCTCGCGTGCCCATTTATTCCACGTCATCTCTTTCGCATGTGCACATTATTCGCTACTGTTTCCTAAGTGAACTGCAAAACCACAATTCATTATCATCACAACATTAACGGCATGTACTAACTCACCTAATCAAACTCATCAGTTACGGACTAGTGCGATCACGTTCGTTTGTTCCATTCCCTCCTTTTAATTTTTGCTCGTACGCTTAGGTCCGGGCCGACCTGTATCGGTGACCAACTGAGTCATTTTATTGGAATTGAAATGTCCATTTAACCACGAGCTTATTGGATAAAGCTCTAGAGCCGACGTGCCTGAGTCAGTAGTCAAGGCTGGCCATTCAGCTCTATCCAATCAGCGACAGAATACCCATGAGATGCTATACCACTACGCACAAATCTAAAGCAATTGCGCATAGGGACATCCTACTTTGAAAGTTTTCAAGTCGCGCTTTATACAAGGAGTATAGCACACAGGTACAGTTTTCTCCACTGGCAAACCGTGTCATTTTGCAGTGCAGCGCTAGTGTCGCGGCCGCTGCATAAAAAATATAGCGACCCTGCGAGTGCGCTGTAAACATTATGTAAATGGTGAATCTCATTTTATGAACTTCCAGATTTTTCCAAGACGATGTGTTTTAGTAGCCAGCCGCACTTCTACATTGCTCTCTTTGGAGAGAGCTGTGAGTGTCAAACTCCGGCGATTTTTTGGCCATGTCAAAGTACTGGTGCTTTTATGTTCCCGAGACGCTCCTGTTACGGGCCCGACAGCAGAAATACTCGGCAAATTTGAGAATAATTTTAAATAAGCAAAAAAGCGCAACACCGAAACCGAAACCCAACCGATTGTACTGTCTACGTATGACATTGAAGGACTCTGGTGTTACGAACGAACCGGAAGTTGTGCAAGGCATGCCGGTCACGCCGGCGCGAAGTATGAAAACTGTGACAGCCGGGACGAGCAGGCGCACAGTGGAGAGGTGAGCACGCCGCGCATCAGCTGTAATGTCTGCGACTGACAGTGCCGCGTCTGATACTGACAGTGTCTCGGCCAGCACAGCAGACGCTCGCTGTAGCGGCCGAAGTTAGCGGTGCCCTCGTCTGCGTCACTTCCGCCGCCTTCCCAATACTGACGTCACAGACGCAATGTTGCCAATAATTGTGGGAAGCCAGGAGGGCGTTTGCAGACAATCTTTAAAATTCATTTGCAAACAATCTGCGCATGTCTCAAGCCTGTAATTTGGCATAAATGACGGAAACGTGCAAAGGAACGTACCCAGCGAATTTCATTGAGATCCATCGACCTCGAAAAATCGCAGGAGTTGGCCTTTAGGCGGCGTTGCGAATTTCACGACCTGCCCAGCGATCTTCGAAGTAATTTTTTTTTACTAGAGAAATCTGCAAAATCTATCGGATTTAATGTTATGTAAATAACGTTTCTTCCGTGACCAATATGTAACCGGCTTTAGCTGATTGTTGCAACATAAGCTTCTTGCAATTAAGCGGGGGAAAATATGGTGCAATAGTACTGTTGCATACAAGGCATCGCGTTCGCACATTCTCAGAGACCCATGGAGGAACTTCTGGAGATGCATGATAACGAATAGAATTCCATCCGCAAGAGTGGTTTGCAAAACGCCGTTCTTTTTTGATCGTTATATGCGACGAAAACATTTGCATATAAGGTAATACTTGGTTGGCATGCTCAATGATGGCATCGTATGCAGATCGAGAAAGCTTGCTTACCATGTCCGAGAAACAGTTCGATATTCCTTTCTAGCAAATCTTATCGTGATAGACCCAAGGTTTCTATTGCAAGAGAGCTATATTTTCTCAGCTATTACCATATTTTAGGTCAAGCTGCGCGTTAAAAGTACACCATAGCATCCACGTCCCGTCACTCCCCAGATGGCCCAGCCCTCGTGAGAAAACTTGCATAGATGGCAGCGCCAGGTTTCTCTGTAGGCGATCATGGCCGCATTAGTGCGGCTAGACACGGAGATAAGGAAAAAGAGGAAGACTGCGCGTGTGCCGCCTTATGATCCACTATCCGGAGCTGCAGTTTGCTGTCCAGAACAAGCTATGCCACTACTGGCTGCCCCCTCGTTTGGATGATAAAAACGGTAACAATTATCGTCATACTGTAGGTAATTGTGAGACACTGAGTAGTTTCCAGTTTGTGACACGCGGTGGTAGTTTAGAGGCTATGGCTTGCACTGCCAAGCTCGAGTACTTAGATTTAAGTGCAATTTACAGAAACCCAGGTGGTCGAAGTTAACCCGGAATACCACAATGCGGTGTGCCTCATAATCATATCGCGACTTTGCCACGTAAAACCGCAATATTTATTTCCTTGCCGAGGCAGTGACGTCCCAACTTGTGACCCACAACGGTTCGGTACATCGAACGTGTTCTTTTCATTCCTTTCTGATCCTTTTTTTCCCTAGGCCAAGCCTATTTCTTTGTAAACGTTAATTATTGTTGGGGTTTAACGCTGGCTGTCTGCCACATAACAAGTGTAATCTATACAGGCTGTTTCACACTTAGGGGAAAACTCGGAGCTCGTTGCAAAGCGCTCCGAGTTTTCCCCTAAGTATGAAACAGCCTGTACATTCACAGCTTATGCGGACCGAGCAAATTAGCTACACATTGAATGACTTGACTCTCACGCGGCAACTTGGATAAAAAAAAAAACAACGTCAGCGTCATCTTGCAGTTGCGTCTTGATGACCTCGTACGCATCAATGTGCCGGAGTACAGTACAGAGCTCTAAGAGACGTGTTTGTTTTACGATAAACTCACTATAACAATTTCAGAGTTCGGAGTTCTCTCGCTGTTAGCCCATTTCACGATTTCTCTTTCTTGTCTTTTTTTTTTCACTTTTTTTGTAAGAATCGCACAATAAGGCGAGGGAATTGACCCGTCTCTTTTTGTTCATTTCAGAGTACGAGGCATTCGTGTTCAAGACAGGAGAGCACTAGACAGTCTCCGAAAACATCCAACTATGCCTGCGATCGATCTGAGCAGAGCCGCTGTCAGCCATCCCGCCAGAGGCATCGGAAGCACTCGCAACATCATTGTGGAACATTAGTGGAAGGTTCAATATAGCTGCTGCTGATGTTCGGCTAGCGATCACGGCACTTATTAAATGTGCCAACAGAAGCGATCCTCCACGGGATGTTCAAATATGTAGCCACTAAAGACATGTGGCACGTCGTGTGCTGTCAATTCGGCGTCCGTGTTTTCTTCCGGCGGTCTTGCACAGCCTGCATCTTCTGTGAGGACGTTCTACGTGTTGTGGCGTCGACGCCATTTTTATGAAGCGCGAAGTCAACCACAGCGAGCTGCCGATGCAGTTGCACAGAAAATCCGATTCGCCATGGCGCGACGCCTGGAAGAACACATGGCAACGTATGGTGAAGAAGCCTTTCTTAGGTGGTGGCATACACGATTTTTTCGTGGTACGGAAGGGGGACATTTAATTTTCTATGCTGCCATTTTAAAGGCACCCTGTCCCGGCACATGAAGCAAAAATCCTGACCGAATTTGGCTAAACCAACCAGACGGTGTCCACCACGCTTTTGGCGCTTCAATGTTTATGGTTCCTGCTGACTTGCTCACTAGAATGTTCCAGAATCACTCAGCATCTGCCAAGAGCTCTATCTATTGTACATAAGCTGCACGCAGACGTACCCAACTTATAATCATCCAGGGGCGTAGCCAGGGGGGGGGGGGGAGGGGGAGTTCAACCCCCCCCCCACCCCCCGAAATTTTTCAGTTTTGCTTGCGTATATATACATGCGCACATACAAACGCACGCACGAACATACATAAAGTATGGTTGAACCCCCCCCCCCCCCCCCCCCCCCGAAAAAAATTTCTGGCTACGCCCCTGTAATCATCTATTCATTTATTTGCAACTTACTGGTCTTGAATACGAAACAAGGGGGAAAGAATTTGTGCCCTTATATTTATGTTTTGGTTGTTCAGAATTATATTATTTATTGTGCAATAATAAAAACTCTGGCCATAATACCACTCGTGTTCTATTTGGTGACAAGTTTGGCAAAAAAAAAAAAAAATGAATGACATTTAAAAAAATGTGGGCGATTATTACGTTAAGCTACCCCGCATTGTTTCCCTCCGTATATGTCGTTACCTCTTATGAGTCATGCACACAGCACCTGCTCGAAGCGCAATGCAACAAATGACGCGAAAATTATTCATCGCCTAGTGACCACCTGTGCATGAGTCCGTGAAAAATAAGAGAATAAGCCATTTTCAATACGGTATATTGTTGGCTCTTCGCTATTCGTAAAAATTTTTCGCTGTGCCATAAAATCGCCTGCTTGTTATGCGACGTCACAAATCTGCGAAAACTCGTGGCGTTACAATGACGTGCTCACACTAAACAGCGCATTACTATGCTGAACAATACCTAAACGTTTCTGAATAGCCGGAGAGTGCCTCAGTCTGAACGTAAATCAAAAAGCCTGTACGGCAGTCACATTGGCAGCGGCTACTTATAGCAGCTGGCGAGATGGATTCATATGCGTATATTAAATATTTTCAGTTCTCGTATAACGATGTTGACCTGTTTGGGCGCGTATGCAACTCTCTGTGAAATAATCCTTGCTGAGAGAGAAATTAATATTATTATTAATAGACAAAAGCCTGTGCAGGCGGGCAGTCTTCTCAGCCCGGAAGACCGAGCACCATGACCATCCCCTGGTCCTGTATATCAAGTTGCCGGCAAGCTTTAAAGCTGGGCTTCTCAATATGCTCGAGCCAATCGCCTTGTTGCAAGCCGCCGCGATCGCTGAAAGCTACCATATGATAAGCAAGGCGAAGCAGGTTAATCGGAGACTCAAACGAAAACCATTTCTAGCTTTCCTGGCCAGGCCCAATTGAAAGTCAACACTTCTGCACACTCACGAACTCACAGAAGTTTGTATATGGAGCAGCGGCGATGCTATTCGTTTTCGAAGAAAGAAAATTCGGCAGATCCCACGTGAGTCGATGTTATGCGAAGCATGCGGCGGGAAGGTAACTGTGGCGTAATTTTTTTTACTGAGCGAAACGTTACAAAATGACGCGAAAGATTTGTATAAGTTTGATACGCACACATATATGTTGAAGAGCCGCATATGTGTTATATTGTCACGGGAATCAGGAATACACTGAAGAGACAGAAGCGGGTATATTACAATATGTACAAGTAGCTGTGGCACCGAATGGCTGCCAGCATCTCGCGCCGCATTCCAGCTTCTTCTTTGTCTCTTCGTCCCTGAGTTGTCTCCAACGGCGTGCTCATGCAGAATGCCTCGTAACACCCCGGCGGACAAAGCGCCGTCTCGGCGCCGCCTCACTCATTCAGGACTGGCAGTGTAATAGTGCTTGAGGCGCGACACATGAACGACATCCGTAGGTGGTGTAGCAGAAGAAGACGAACGCGGAAGGACGGGAGTGATGAGGTAGTCGACGTCGTTGACCTTGCGGATAACTTTGTAGGGCCCTGTGTAGCGAGGGAGGAGCTTCTCGCACAAGCCTTCGCGTCGATACGGCGTCCAGAGTAGGACAAGAGATTCAGGAGGGTAGTCGACTTCGCGGTGCCGATTATCGTAGCGCACTTTTTGTGAATCCTGAGAAGCACAGAGCCTAGCGTGAGCGATGCGGCGAGCCACGCGGGCTCGAGAAGCGACATCCTGAGCATACATGGTTGGTACGGTGGGATCAGATGGAAGAAGCGTCTCGAATGGCAAGGTAGGGTTGCGGCCGTACAGAAGAAAGAACGGCGAGTAGCCGGCGGTGTCATGCCGGGACGAATTGTATGCAAAAGTAACGTAGGGTAGAGTTGCGTCCCAATCACGGTGGTCAGTAGAGACGTACATTGACAACATATCCGTGAGAGTTCGGTTGAGGCGCTCGGTAAGACCGTTTGTCTGCGGATGGTAGGCTGTAGTAAGTTGATGTTCGGTAGAGCAGCTACGAAGGATTTCGTCAATGACCTTGGCGAGGAAGCAGCGGCCACGATCCGTAAGAAGCTGTCGCGGAGCCCCGTGCCGAAGAATGACGTCACTGAGCAGAAAGTCCGCCACGTCAGTAGCGCAGCTAGTTGGCATAGCACGCGTTATGGCGTACCTGGTCGCATAGTCAGTTGCGACAGCAATCCATTTGTTGCCCGATACGGACGTAGGAAAAGGTCCGAGCAAGTCGAGGCCGACGCGGAAGAATGGTTCCGCTGGAATGTCGATAGGTTTCAGCAGGCCAGTCTGAGGAAGAGCAGGACGTTTGCGACGCTGACAGAGCTCGCAAGCAGCGATATATCGGCGCACAGAGCGATACAGGCCAGGCCAAAAGAACCGCCGCCGCACGCGGTCATAGGTGCGTGAAACGCCCAGGTGTCCCGCAGTCGGGGCATCATGTAGATGTTGAAGAATGGTTGCACGCAGGTGTCGGGGAATAACTAGCAAGAATTCCGGACCATCAGGCTTCATGCTGCGGCGATACAGAACGTCATTGTGTAGGACATATCGGCGGAGAGAAAGATCGGAACGTCCCGAGGAGACTTGCTGAATGAGCATCTTGAGGGTCTCATCCCGACGCTGTTCTGTGCCGATGTGGCGCAAATCAGATATGGCGAGTACGCAAGAATCATTCTCATGGTCAGCGAGGCTAGCAGGTTCCACCGGATGACGCGAGAGACAATCGGCGTCTTGATGCAGCCTGCCCGATTTGTAGATTACGTCGAAGGAATACTCTTGGAGCCGTAGAGCCCAGCGACCAAGGCGACCAACAGAGAGCATGGTGGTCGGTAATAACTGAGAATTCGCGGCCATACAAGTAGGGACGAAATTTTGCGACAGCCCAGACCAACGCAAGACACTCGCGTTCCGTGATTGAATAGTTTCGCTCAGATGTGGAGAGAAGGCGGCTGGCGTACGCAATAACACGTGTTTGGCCCGCCTGGTGTTGGGCGAGGACGGCACCGATTCCATGCCCACTGGCGTCTGTACGAACTTCAGTAGTCGCTGATGGGTCGAAGTGGGCCAGTATAGGTGGTGAAGTGAGCAATTTGATCAGCGCCGAGAACGCAGCCGCTTGGTCCTGGCACCACGAGAAGGGCACGTCCTTTTTGTGGAGGTCGGTGAGCGGTCGGGCAATGGTAGCGAAATTGCGTATAAAACGTCGGAAGTAGGAGCATAAGCCAACGAAACTCCGAACATCTTTAGTAGAAGAGGGCACAGGGAAGTTTTTGACAGCGCTAATCTTGGCAGGGTCAGGTTGTACACCCGTGGCACTTACAAGATGACCAAGCACAGTGATTTGTTGCCGGCCGAAATTGCACTTTTTGGAGTTTAGCTGAAGCCCCGCTCGACGAAAAACAGCTAGAATGGTCGACAGGCGAGTTAGATGACTTTAAAACGTTGGGGAAAAGACAATGACATCATCTAGGTAGCAAAGACAGATGGTCCATATATAGCCACGAAGGAGGGAGTCCATCATACGTTCGAACGTTGCCGGGGCGTTGCACAGCCCAAAAGGCATAACCTTGAACTGATAGAGGCCGTCCGGAGTGACAAAGGCAGTTTTTTCGCGGTCTAAGTCGTCAACAGAAATCTGCCAATAACCCGAGCGTAGGTCTATGGATGAGAAGTATCTCGCGCCATGAAGACAGTCGAGGGCGTCGTCGATTCGTGGCAGCGGATATACGTCTTTGCGGGTTATCTTGTTCAAAGCACGATAGTCGACGCAAAATCTCCAGCTGCCATCCTTCTTTTTGACCAAGACGACAGGTGACGCCCATGGACTTGAAGAGGCCTCTATGACGCCTTTGGAAAGCATCTTGTCGACTTCTCGTTGTATGACCTGGCGTTCTGAATGGGACACACGATATGGTCGCCGTCGGACAGGACTAGCATCGCCGGTATGTATTCGATGACTTACGAATGACGTTTGACCTAAAGGGCGGTCATCGAAGTCGAAGATATCCCTATAGGTCATTAGAACGTGGCGGAGTTGCGCAGCTTGACAAGGCTGAAGATCAGGGGCAATCATTCTCGCGATTTCGTCGGGCGGTGCGCTTGCTGGACTGGCTGTAATAAAGGACGAGCAATCGTCAGCATCTAACGCCACGATGTCGCATGCATCAAGCGCTGATACGTTAGCCAATGAAATGCCTTGCGGTAGAACTTTGGTCGAGGTACTGAAGTTTAGGAGCGGGAGCTGTACGCAGTTGTCGACAACGTTCACGAGGGTATGCGGCACGGCAACATTTCGGTCCAATAGCACGTCAACTAAAGGAGACACCGTGTACTCGCCGTCGGGAAGAGGTGGTGATGTCGTCAAGGCCACCCACGTGGCGGCTTGCGGAGACAGCCGAACATAATCTACACTGCACAAATGGTGTGGCGGTGAAGCTTGGACATCAACAAGCCGAGGCAGCTCAAGTTGAAGAACGCCGGTTGCACAGTCAATGAGGGCGGCATGAGTAGACAGGAAATCCAATCCTAGAATGATGTCATTTGGGCACTGCTCAAGAACAGCAAACAAAACAGATGTCTGGTGGTCGGCTATGGTGATGCGTGCTGTGCACATTCCTATGACGGCAGGACTTCTTCCGTCAGCGACTCGAATAGTACAAAGAGCAGCCGGAGTAAGCACTTTCTTCAGGCGGCGACGAAGTCGAGCACTCATCACAGAAATATGTGCCCCAGTATCAACAAGTGCAGAAACAGTCAGGCCGTCAACGTCAACGTCGATCAAATTTCGTCGTGTCGGCAGTACAAGCAGAGGATTTGAGGTGGAATTAGAAGATGCAGCATCACCCCTAAGAGCTGCATCTTTTAGTTTCCCTGTCGAAGATTGAGCGGCGAGGTCAGACGTCGTCGTAGAGGGGACGGAGACGACGGGCGACGCGCTGGAGGCGAACGGGACTGGTGACCTCGGGGCGACGGTGAGCGGCTGTGCGGCGTAGTAGTGGCATCGAGGCTGTATGGCTCGGAAGGCGGGGAACGGCGGTAGCTATCGGTGTACGACTCAGAAGGCTGGAAACGGCGGTAGCTGTCGGCGCGGCTAGCAGTGGCATACCGGGTTCTTAAAGGCGACGACCAACGGTTGTTACAATATCGTGCGACGTGACCTATGCGGCTGCAGTTGAAGCAGATCGGCCGATCATCTGCAGTGCGCCATTCAGCCGGATTACGCGACCGTGGATAGAACCGTTGTTCCTGGGGCGGCGACCTGTTGCGAGGCGGCGACCTTGAGCGGAAGTCAGTTGTCCGAGACTGAGCAACGGCGCAGACAGAGAAGCCCAAATTGCCGAGTTCCTCCCGCACAATTGACTGGACTAGGGAAACTGTGGGCACCTGCGAATCACCGTGGCCGTTGATGGGAAGAGCAGGTGTAATTGCTTCTATTTCCCGACGGACGATTCGTTTAATTTCGGACGCCGGCGACGACTGCAGACGAGAGGTCAGTCCATCTTCGCACGAGGACGTCGCAGCGGTGTTTGGCAGCCGAGTGAATGACTTCGCAATGCGCCGGCTTTTGGCCTGTTCAAAACGCCGGCATTCCTCAATAATTTCGTCGACGGTCGCACAATTCCGACACATTAATAGGTTGAACGCGTCGTCAGCTATTCCCTTCAGGACGTGACCAACCTTGTCCGACTCCGACATATCGCTGTCGACTTTACGACAAAGAGCCAGCACGTCCTGAATGTACGATATGTACGGTTCGGTGGTCGTCTGAGCACGGATGGACAGCTCTTTCTTTGCGGCTGCCTTTCGACCCATAGGCTTCCCAAATAAGTCGCAAAGTTTTCGCTTAAAGGTGTCCCAACTTCCGATCTCCTCCTCGTGGTTCTCGTACCATACCTTTGCCGTGCCTTTTAGGTAGAAGAGCACGTTGGCCAGCATGAGAGTCGGGTCATATCGATTGATAGCACTGGTACGTTCATAGTCAGCTATCCAATCTTCAACGTCGACTTCATCCGTACCGCAGAACGTCCCAGGGTTCTTCGGATGCGTCAGCACGTATGTTGGCGGTGTTGTGGCCGGTGCAGGCGTTGCCGTGGCCTGTGCAGGCGTTGTCGTAGCCGATGCAGGGGTGGTGACGGCATCGGTCTCGTTTTCCATCATGGAAACTCCGAGTCGACGACCACTGCGGAGCTCCGTTGTACAGCGCTTCTTCTACCCCGCAGCTCCACCAAATGTCACGGGAATCAGGAATACACCGAAGAGACAGAAGCGGGTATATTACAATATTTACAAGTAACTGTGGCACCGAATGGCTGCCAGCATCTCGCGCCGCATTCCAGCTTCTTCTTTGTCTCTTCGTCCCTGAGTTGTCTCCAACGGCGTGCTCATGCAGAATGCCTCGTAACAATATAAACAGTTGTTTACAGTTGGGTAACGCTGCCAACGGTAGCCTAGTCTACAAAGCGGCTGTCAATCAATCTGGCATCATCATCGGTCAGTATGAGGCCATCGCCCAGCCTTGTAAGAAATGAAGAGGACACTGCGTCGTTCTGGCGGACTAAGTGCACTTTACGGTGTGACGATGGGAATATCATACGTAACTTTCGTTAATGTATTCCTTCGGGGTCGTGCAATGCTTCAATATAGCATGCTAAATCATAGAAATACAATTGTAATGTTTATTAGACTGCTATAAAAGCGGAGCCAACACTGGAACCACCGACGTTAATCTAATATGACGCCTGTATGGTAGGAGTACATATCCAGTGTTTATTGCTTTCTTGTAAAATTAGGTAGCCACCACCACAGCCACAATTGACGTTGCACCAACATTATGCCTGCATAGGCTGTTTTTCCAAACCAGTTTAAAGACCTGGCGTGGCTCTGTGGTAGAATACCTGACGGCCACGCAGAATGCTTGGGTTCGATTCCTGCTGGGATTCCAATTTTCATTCTTTTAATTCGTCGGGTCAACGCTGGTGATATCAGCCTTTCTTAACGCCGTCGCATTTAAATTACCTATGTCTGTTCTCGCCGCTCCTGGGTATTCGCAATGCCCACGAACTATAGGTGGCGCGCCGTGCTTTTCAAGATGGCGCCAGGAGGAGGGTCAACCCGTTCGTTAGCATAGGAACAGATAGGACGTGCGAACCGTGCCACTTTCACCGGATGAAGTCACGAGCTGCACTGAAATGGATATGAGACTAAAATACTTTCCCAAACCATGGAAAGTGCTAAGTACTCGCCACCTAATTATTTGCTGCGAAGTGAAAGGTTATATTTCAGCTCCGTTATCGTGCATAACGATGCTTTGCGAAATCCTGTGCGTGCTATATACATGAACATGTATGAACTAGAATTGACGTATGAGCTGAACGGCACTCCGAGGTAGTACGTACCGAGCCTGCCTGACGGATTTGCCGCAGTAGTAGGCCGCCAGCGAGTAGCGCCATCGCTGCTGCGCGTGATGATGGTTTGCAAACATAAAAGTGTTCTGTGATAATACCCCGTCCTCATTGCTTGCGCAGTCGGAAACGCGGAGTTACGTCTTCAACGGAACACAAGCATTTAACATGCCATTCAGTAGCACTTGTGTCACAGCCATGCTGAGACTCTAGCCGTGTGTACTTCACTCGCATGTTGCAGGTTCGATCAGCACGATCGAAACATGAATATCGAAAAGAACGCACACGTATGCTTTTCGCAACGTCGACGAAGTTCGCCGTGAGGCGTGGATTGTGGCCGTGACTGCACGTTCCATCGCTCTAACCATTTCGCTTCGCTGGTCGAGCTCGAGCGTGTTGGCGGCATGCGGCGCTCCATAATATCCACAATAATTGTGATACATGCAATGCACAAGAGGAACAATGCTTTTATTTTGATCTCGCTCAAGGATATTATACATTAAATACAATCAAAGTGACTTACGAGCGTGAAAGAACATTAGCGCTCGAGGGGACGTGAAGTGCAACTCGCTCCTCGTGAGTTAGCAGCTGGTGGTTCATCGTCGCTGTCACTCTCGGTGCTTTCACAGTCTTCTACGTCCAGTGAAAAATCCTCGTCCTCAAGATGGTTTCTTTCAACATCACTGCTGAAAGCAATCTGAAGAATTTCCTCCGCCGAACGACTTCGACCACTCCGCGTCACCACGTTTACAATTACAGAGACGTCTGGGCGCGGAGAACGTTTTGCTCTCAGACCGGTCAACAAGCAAATCGCTTGCAGTGTGCTGCCACCTATCAACAAACGTACAAAAACAAGAGGCGCAGCGGTGGCTATGAAACCCAACACACTGGCGAAGGACGGCGTGGATGGAAAGCGTTCGCTCCATGAAAGGCGTCGAGCAGACGCGTCCTCGAATGATTGAAACGTCGCTCGCACGATTCGTAACAGCGCTTTGCTGACAAAGGATAGAGGCCCTATTTTCATGTATTGCCAACTTGAGATCGCTCAGTTATACATGAGGCTGAGCCACGGAGCAAGAATTCTTGAGGAGGCGAAACTGCGCAACAGGTCACGAAATCGGGCACAGCGCTCCAGCGCCCTCTGTCGTGAGAGTCCGCCAGCGGAGAAGGAAAAATGCGCGCGTCCCTCTCACCGCGCTCTCCGACGAAGCTCGTCGGTTCAAGGCCATTCGTCACCGATTCGCCGTTCGCGCCCGAATGGATGTGTTTTAACGCGACAGCGTTAACGAGCCCGTTTCGCAGAAATACCGGTGTCGGCGTCGGTGTCGGCGAGGCTAGCAATTGAGAAGGCGATGCGCACAGGGCCCGATTACGCTATCGCGTTCTACTCTCAAAGGCGAAGCTCTAGCGCACTCCAAGTTTTTTCGGTAAATTAACGAGAAAAATGGCGTCACATACAGGAAAATTACCAGCATGATATATTTTGTACAACGTGAAATCTATAATTTTTGATAACGTCAACTCAATGAGTTAGGTATAATTTATTTCAACGAATGATGGGACTTACCCTATATGCCATCAATTCAGATTTAGGTTGTTGCGGCGGCCGCATTTAGATGGAGGCGAAATGCTAAAGGCCCGTGTGCTTACATTTAGGTGCACGTTACAAAACCCCAGGTGGTTGAAATTTCACATTGTCTTTTTTTTTTAGAACAGCAGACAAGTATCTGGGACAGCGCGCGGAAAGATTGAGGGCAGGGCGTCTCGAAACAACACTGGCCGTTTCGGTTTGTCAAGGAGAACTTCGCCACCAAGTTCTCCATAATAGCGCCGCCTGTCTATGTCACTGTCCGAGAAGTGCTTCTCGCAAACGTAGTCACGAGGCGTCAGCTGTCGGTCATTTCTTGGTATGGCGCGAGCCCACGCTTCCAACCTCACTGGGTCTCTAGGAACTTTGAAGGTAATTACCTTCTCCTTGCAGGACGCGTACCCACTGCTGCAGTTCGGCACGACACATTTCCGCCCCATCCTGAAGTAGTCGAAATCTGGTCGAAATCTGCAAAGCACTATCCTTTTTCGCGGCGTGAAAAGCGCGGGCAAACATCGAGGAGTCGGCTCCGCCGGCGCAACGCGCGGAAGCCACTGAGAGCGCTAAAGAGAGAAAAAGATGGTTGGTTGATCCCTCCGTCATAGGAATCGGTATAACACGAAAGTGAAACGTGTCGTCATAGAAGTAGTTTATTGTTTATGGTGCATTGGTGCATGAGAGCTTGTGCAATATCTACTGTTTGGCAGATATAGTATCGCTTGATGTGGACGCATCGCACTCACGTTGACGCCTAGTGGCACATCTCCGTACCGACGACAAAACGCCCACGATCATGATTTAACTCTTGCGGTAGCTGCAGTTTAATCCGCATATGGTGAATGCCGCGCAAGGATGGCATCAACAAGCACATAATAAACACTAATGCTCGATATTCACTTCTTCAAAGCGTCGTGAAATACGAAGAGAAACGCAACGCGCGTCGTGTCTTCCCTCTAGCCTGGCCGTTACTTCTCAGAGGGCGAGCAGGGAACGCGCCGCGACAGCCAGGCGGCGTCGGAGAGCTATTTGTCGACGTGGATGGATGCTATGAGCAAGGCTTGCGCTAAAACCGCCACCTCAAGGTGTGTTAAAGCGTTGACGTAATTTACTTGTATTGGAAACGCGCCGAATGGGATGGTCGTTGCAACAGCGCGTTTTTTTTTTCCAGCCTGGTGGCACAGATGTCACCGCCCCGTTATAAAGGGGACGCTCATGGCATCAATTCATGCAAGATCGCTGCGAGAGGCAAGTGTGAAAGATAAAAGGCGTGTTCATGTCGCCTCCGGGATGTGTTTGGCGGTAGCTCAGTGGGCTAAACGCCCGCCAGCCATCGTCGCGGACCGAGAGGTCATGGGTTCGATTCCCGTCAACGGAACATTTTCTTATAGCTTTTTTTTCTTTGTCATCTGATGGCATTTATTTTGCTGACGTACTTCCGTGACGGAAATACGTCATGCAAGTCTTGGTGGACCCCGGCATAAAACACTTTCGTGTTAAAAAAAAAAAAAAAAAAACCAGCAAATCGCCAAGGGAACTTTCCCTCCCAAGGCCACCTACGCATGCGCGCGCAGAACATGCGAGCGAGGAGCGAGGGGCGTGTGCATGCGGCGGCAGACGTCGTCTGCTCATGGGCCGCTACTAGCAGTTCGTTTCAAGCGCTGTACGGCCTATAATTCCGGCAATATCGATTAGTAACTGCAGCTAAAGTATCTGTCATATCTACCTATTGATGTTACAGACAGAAATCTTAGAAATTTTATAATGTATGAGGCGCTATCACGATTTTTATGCGTCGCGCCCATAGAAGAGCATGTAAAAGATGGCAACAGGCCGAAAGCGTCATCTGTCGTGCTTCGGCGTAACCGCATTCCGCCGTGACGCTATCGCGCCGCCCTCGCGCGCTGCCGCGGCCGAGAGATTCTCCTCCTCAAATACTTCTTTCTCCGTGGGCTGAGCACATCGCGAGCCCGCGCGACCTCCCTTCCGCGTACAGTGTTATGGGACTCATGCACTACAAGAAACACTGACCAATTATATATGCAAGTAAAACAGGGTGAGCTTCAACTGAATTCGTCAGACGATAACATTTAACTTACCTACGTGGCTACAGAAAGCCTCGCGAAGCTGATAGTATGCGTACACTGTGGGCTAGCATTGAAAGCGCGAGTTGCCACGTATTTTCACGAAAACTTCGCGTCTCGCAAGAACGAATCAGATTTCTCGTGTCGCGGAGGGCCCGGTTTATTCACTGATGCAGGGAACATGCAAAGTCGTAGTGTTCCTTTCTTGCCAACGCGTTAACACTGAGGCTAGCACAGCCGAACAAGGAAGCGACTGCATAGTGCCGCCATTTTGTCGTCTACTAACCCTCCTCGAGAGGACGCTCCTGAATTCCGCTCGGTGGCGCGACAGTCTATGGGCATTGCGAATATATAAAGTGTCAGTCACCTGTGGCGCACACCCGTACACCGCGGCCCGTGGTAAACGGGTTTGTGCCACACGTGTCTCGAAGAAAAGGGTTTGACGACGTACGCGGCAGGAATTTCACGTTATTCATGTCATGACCAGACAGTCATATTCGTCATATCCTGTTACCCTCCCATGCCAATTTTGGTCTACACCAAGGTAAGGAGGTGATCATGAGAGCACCCAGACGTAGGCGGCTAGATAGATAGATAGATAGATAGATAGATAGATAGATAGATAGATAGATAGATAGATAGATAGATAGATAGATAGATAGATAGATAGATAGATAGATAGATAGATAGATAGATAGATAGATAGATAGATAGAAATGCTCAAAGTGCCAAAGGTTTACAAAGAAATGCTTCGCATTTAAAACATGAATTTCCTGAAACATGCGTTTCACCGGTCCATAAAACGTTTACTGGTTCCTGCCTGTATTTGCGTCGCAGAGTATGTAAATCCCAGACATGGCAGAACAAAATAAAAGCATGACAGAGTGCTCTAGCGTTATAAAGCCCCTGCTCAGCGGTAGCCCTCCGCAATGCTATAGCGCAAGCGCGAAAGTCTCGCATAGGCAGCCCGCACCGCAGAGAGCCTACAGTGCTTGGACACGGAGGACAATGTTCACAGCAGAATCGTAGGGCAAATTTCATTATAGAATTACGTCATTTCTGTATTGAAGGAAAACTTCGCCTCTGTTGTTGGTTTCCCTGTGTGCAGCCGACAATGACCACTGTCAAAAGTGGAGGGGGGGGGGGCAGGGGGCTCGCGCCCCCTTGCCTCCCCCCCTCCCACCCGGTAGATATGCCTATGCAACCACTCGTTTGTAGCAATAAGCAACAAGCAAATCCTTACGGATTTCTCAGAAAGAAAGCTTCTTAGTTGCCGACAACTTCGCCCTAGTCCGGAGATCGAACCTGGTACCAACGCCTTTCCGGTGCGGTCGCTCTACCAATTGTACTGCGCAAATTGGATTGGATACTGGATTGTACTGTGAAAAAAAAATTACGGCAGCTTCGCAGCAGTGGTGCCGAACCTGAAGGAAGTGCGGAGCTGGGCGGCCTTCCTTGTATCTCTTTATTTTTTATTTCTTTCTTCGTCTATTTTTCCTCTTTCTCCCTTTCTCTCTGTCTTTTTATCTCTTTTTTAAAAGTGACAGTGTAGCAACAACTCATCCGGATAAGTCTAATCCGCATCAGCCCTGATCGCGATCGAAAGTGCCCGTGTGACACCGGTATTAACCAGGTAGCTCGTGCGCGTCATCGATCCTCGGCGAACGAACCGATTGTACTGGAGTTTGTTTTCGAACTAGGTAGCGTTTGGTGGGATGCTTTGCGCGCGTGTTGCTTCATTATGCCTATTTTTCAAGCATTTCATGTGCTATCCCTGCCAAATTCAGAGGGGCGGCCCGGATGTCCTGACCGGCCCGCCTTGACTTTTTTTTAATGAATACCTCAAGGAGAGGACATTCCAGGTTCTCCTAAGAGCTGATTCCGCTTCGCAAAAATCCTGTATCCACGCTATGAAATGTTAACAGATGCTTCAAGCGTGTCGCACTTTTTGTGTGGTAGTGAAAAAAATGCTGTTCCGGGCAATGGATTACATTCGACCGTCGGTGCGCTATAGTTGGTTACGCGCTGCGGTGGTTTCGGAAGCGCTCTGTCGGCGAGGCAAAACTGTCTTGCTGCAGCGGGTTGAAATTGTAAGGCGTCAGTAGTGTCCGAAAGCGATGATGTGAACGCGAATATTATTGGCGTATCGTGTTATTTACGCGCACATGTCGGTAGGATATCGGATTAAGTACCAGCTAATCGGCGCTATATACTTCTTGGAACAGCTAACACTTTTCATGTTCACTTTTCACGTGCGTGGGATGCGTAATTTTTACATTTTAATCTTACAGTAATTCTATACGTAACTTTAGTCGGTGACTACAGCAGCGAAATATTTTTTTATTTGAAAAACGAAAAAAAGGGACAATGTTTTATTTACTATTAGATGCACGATACATCAGGACGTACGCTTCGCCTTATGAAATACGTTTTGAAATGGGCCAATAGCACTTTCTTACCATCATCGCTGCGCCTAGCCGCGCCGCGCGCTAAAGCCTCTTCCCAATCACCCTTCGCTACACGCAGGATATTAAGATAGGTAACAACGCTTGATTCGCTACACTGAAAACATAGACAAAACTTACAGCTTAGCGCATAGCTTCATTCTCAACGACGGCAGACCTACATGTGACTCGGTGAAAACTTGTACCTTCGTTCTCGTTGTGAGGCAGCTCTTTACACGTAATAACTGTCAACTCAGTGACTAGGAAATGCTGGTACCGTATCCAGGTCCTTACACACTCGTCTGATATTTTTTTGAGACAATTAATTACTATCACAGAAGATACAAGCAAGAAGCTAAAGCAGCGACCGCAATACGATTCGGACACAAGCCTACAACATGGCACCGAATCGGTAGCTTCGTCGAACCTCCGACAGATGGCAGCAATTTCGCATAAAGTCTATAGTATACATACCCAACGAACGCTATCTTTGCGCACCCTATTCTAAAACTGCCTATTACGTGGCACACGCATCTTAAGCTAATATATCTTGAAACTGCCTCGTCAAGTGGTCAAGCCACAGTTTCGCCGCAACGGCGAAGCAATGAATGCGATAGCAACAAATTAGAATGTTATGCGAAGAACGGCAAGCAGCTCGTTATTTGCAACGCGACGCTCGAGCGCAAAGGACTGACGAAAAGAGCACACACAGGACAACCGCGAACTAACAAAGGTCACAGCTCGACACTTTCAGCGCGCTGCTCAAACACAAGGAAGGACACTCGAAAAGAACGCACAGGTGCACACAGGATGAGCTGGAACTAATAACTGTTACGATTGTTACTTCTTCGCGTTTGTACAGCGCGCTACAACCCAATGCTCTGCCGTCTTTTCCTTGGCGGGGTCTTACCGGACTGCATATTACGCATACTGGGGACGGCTCTCACAATGGATCATGGTGTGACTTGGTGCCCGGCGCACTCAGGAGTTGAGGGGAACGAACGGCTGAACCGTTTGGCTCGAGGCATGACAGGCCGAGCCGCGGACCACATCACCCGGGAGGACACTTCGACATCTGGCGCGCCAAGAGAAATCCTCGAATTTCAAAGACTAGGTAGGCGACCTAAAGCTCCACCTCATCCTAACCTAAACAGGAGACAAGCACGGGACTGGCGTCGCCTCCAAACAAACACGTACCCACATTTACACAGGTTACACAGAATGTACCCTCACAGATACAGCAACAAATGTCCGTGGTGCGATGCAACACCGACATTGGAACACATAACATATCAGTGTACACAACGTCCGGAGGCTGCCATCTCGCCTCTGTGTAACAACGATTCCCTGAATTGGTCGTGGGAGGCGCGGCTCGCGGAACTGGAAATGGGAAGCCAACTGGCGACCCTTGACCAGGCTCGGCGAGCCGCTGCAGCCAGTGGGGCCCTAGAAGAGGGGCACCACCCACCCTAACCTCTCCAAGGCATGACATAAATAAATGTTTCTTCTCTCTCTCTCTCTCATACTTCTTTTTCTTTAAAACTGTGGCGCGTGAAGTGAGCCCTCCGCATCTCCTGCCGCGCGGTGGCGTTCGACGCATTGTGTACTCGGCGTTCCACGTCGTCAGTGGGTACAGAAATGGGCCACTTTTTAGTGCGCCTCTCAAGGGCAGCTTTCAAAGTGAAGGAAAATGTAGGAGCGTTGCTTTAAAGCGCACCCTTCGGGCAATCTTGGGTGTGATACTACACACACTGATGCACCTCCGAGTTCTGCGGGCTGTTAGCGTTAAATGGTGTATATAAATAGCTCGCCGTTGTTATGCTGAATAGCCGGTGGCGCGTGGCCGAGTTGTAAGGGGTGATTCCACGAGAGATCGAACATGCCTGTCCGGTCGCATTTTTTGTTTTGCCTGGGTTTTTTATATGTTGTGTGGGCACATTCAAAGTGCACGGAACTGAAAATTTTATTTCCAAGAAACGCTCCCAGCGCGCCAAAAAAATATTTGAAGGTGGCGGCGCATGCCTCCTGTTTTTGCTCACTGCATTGTTTTCGGATTTCACGGCCGAATTTAGCGCGAACTCTAAATGATGTGTCGAAAATTTCTTTTGCTGGTTTTAATACGCATTCCTGTGAATTACATCCATGCTTTTTTTATGCCGTCCTCAAAAAGAAGAAAATGTGAAAAAATGGCAAACATGGCCGAAATCAAAAAAGGGTCCTAAGTTTGAGGCGCCTTGGCGCCTTTACTATTTCAAACAGAAAATTGAAAAAAGTGTCAACTATAGCAAAGAGCCTTTGCAACATTTGTACGGAAGATTATTTTCCTACGGGCAGCGCAAAAAAAGAAAAAAATAGTTAAAGAAGCGAGTTTTTTCAAAAAAGTACATTTTCAAAAAATAAAATAAAAAAAACTCCGGTCTCAATTTTGACGGTAATTTTTTATCGAAGAGCGCTTATGTCAATGAACACACGGTTTTAATATCATATGTCCTCATTTGCTTTGTTTACGAGATATAACTGGCCAAAGTGACTCTTGCAATGAGTGCTCACTTCAGTGCGACTGATGGCTGTTAATAGCTTGCATTGTGCGTAAATCGCAGTTTTATTTATTCTGCTGCAGCAAAACATTGCTCTGGTGGCTTTTCGTCAAGAAAAATGTGTTCTCAGATTTTATTTGTGTCTAGCGCGACCAAAAGTGGGCTGCTGCCGCCCTCTAAATGGCTCACGTGTAAACAGTTTGCAGCCTACAACCTCGCCTACAATCATCAGAGGAAAGATGGGCGCGCCTGTTCAAGATATCAACCGCTTCTTCTTCCTGAAGGAATGCCTGGTCTACCTCATCGCGGTTAGATGTAGACAGGTTTTCCTTGAGGAGCCTAAAGCAATGCAAGCAGGACCTCGCAGGTGTCGCGAAGATCCTCAGCCTATGACAGTAGCTTCTGGAGGTAGGCAACAAAAAGAGCAAAGAAAAAAAATCTGCGCATCGAAAACGTTTTCCTCAGCAATCTTCTTTTTGTGAACGCGTAAATAATCGGCACAGAACAATCGGACGTAGCCATGGGCCGCGCGCATCGCGTGTAGCGAACAGCTAGACCTAGAGCAAGCCGAAACGTTTATACAGAACGGCGCCGCACAAATTATCTCACATCTGCGCAGCTGTCATGAATGCCTTTCCAGAACTGCTTACGGTTGAACATTTTATGACTAAGGGTGTCTAAGCGCTTTGGGCTGTAATATTTAATTTGTAGGCCGCACTCATTGTCAAAACTAAGGGTAATGTCCGTCTGATGCCACCAATGACCTTTGCTGTCCTCGACGTGGTAAAGCACTTGAGTAAAGTGGCAACAAAACATCATAAATTGGGCAGCTTCGGCCACTCATGGCTTAATCATGCCGCACCGCACGTTTTCTGGCAGCTGAAACGCTGAGGTAAAGGTCGAGATGATACAGGAAGACGTTATCTGCGACGCCGAAAACATGTGATAGCGGGAAGTGAAATAAACGGCTCGGAAATCATTGAGCTAACTTTTTTACAAATGTTGTTTAGGCACAATGTGCGTCGAATGGGGAAGATGGTTAGAGCGTACAATGCATGTAATGGAAGGGAAGCAAGCAGGCAGTGAGAAAACAACTGCATAACAGCGCGCCTGCTGATTCTGGCATTTAGTTACAGATTTAGTTGGCCTTTGCTGCATACAGATGCTTTATTCTGTGTGCAAGGAGAGTTTTGACAAAGTGACCTAAACCATGTGTTCGCGGTGTCTCGCGTGCTTCTGATTAACGAATACTGGCGGGTAAGTTGAGGTTGTAAGCTGCAAACTGCGTACGCGTTCGGCCTTTAGAGAGCGGCAGAAGCCCATCCCCACACACGCTAGACATAATTAAAGTTTGAGAATGCATTTTTCTTGACGACAAGACACCAGAGCAAGCTTTTACTGCAGGAAAATAATTAAAACCATATTTAAGTGCAATGCAAGCTGATGACAACTATCGACCGCACTGAAGTGAGCACACACAGCAAGGGTAATTATGGCCCGTTAAATCTCGTGAACAAAGCAAATGAGGACATACATATTAACTCGGTGTTTTCACTGACATAAGCGCTCTTCGACAAAAAAATGTCGTCAAAATTGAGGCCTGAGTTGTTTTATTTTACGAAAATGTACTTTTTTGAAAAAAACTCGCTTCTTTAGCTATTTTCCTCTTATTTCGCGCTGCCTATAGGAAAACGATCTTCCGCATAAATGTTGCAAAGGCTCCTTGAAATACTTGGAAAAAAGCATGGATGTAATTCACAGTAATGCGTATTAAAACCAACAAGAAAATTTTCGAGACATCGTTTATAGTTCGCGTTAAATGCGGCCGTGAAATCCCAAAACATTGCAGTGAACAAAAACAGGAGGTCTGCGCCGCCACCTTCAAATACTTTTTTGGCACGCTGGGAGCATTTCTTGGAAATAAAATTTTGGGTTCCGTGCACTTTGAATGTGCCCACATAACATATAAAAAACTCAGGCAAACCAAAAATATCGACCGGACGGGCATGTTCGATCTCTCGTGAAATCACCCTTTAGAGGGCGGCAGCAGCCCACTTTTGCACACGGTAGAACCAAATAAAATCTGAGAACACATTTTTCTTGACGAAAAGCCACCAGAGCAAGGTTTTGCTGCAGCAGAATAATTAAAACTGCGATTTACGCACAGTGCAAGCTATTAACAACCATCAGTCGCCCTGAAGTGAGCACTCACAGCAAGGGTCACTATGGCCAGTTATATCTCGTAAACAAAGCAAATGAGGACATATGATATTAAAACCATGTGTTTATTGACATAAGCGCTCTTCGATAAAAAATTGCCGTCAAAATTGAGACCGGAGTTTTTTTTATTTTATTTTTTGAAAATGTACTTTTTTGAAAAAACTTGCTTCTTTAACTATTTTTTTCTTTTTTTGCGCTGCCCGTAGGAAACTTATCTTCCGTATAAATGTTGCAAAGGCTCTTTTCTATAGTTGACACTGTTTTCAAGTTTCTGTTTGAAATAGTAAAGGCGCCAAGGCGCCTCAAACTTAGGACCCTTTTTTGATTTCGGCCGTGTTTGCCATTTTTTCACATTTTCTTCTTAATGAGGACGGCATAAAAAAAGCATGGATGTAATTCACAGTAGTGCGTATTAAAACCAGCAAAAGAAATTTTCGACACATCATTTATAGTTCGCGCTAAATTCGGCCGTGAAATTCGAAAACAATGCAGTGAGCAAAAACAGGAGGCATGCGCCGCCACCTTCAATTATTTTTTTGGCGCGCTGGGAGCGTTTCTTGGAAATAAAATTTTCAGTTCCGTGCACTTTGAATGTGCCCACACAACATATAAAAAACCCAGGCAAAACAAAAAATGCGACCGGACAGGCATGTTCGATCTCTCGTGGAATCACCCTAAGGCTGCGTGCTGCGGAGCGAGGGGTCGCAGGTTCGAATTCTGGTGGCGCGCTTCTGAAATTTTTCTTCTGATTAATTTTTCTTTGTGGTTTTTATTTATATACACATACAATACATACCCGGGACATGACGGCGACAGCAACAGCGACGGCAAAAACCAGCCGAGAGTGTCCATATAATTGCTATCGCAATAAAACGTACGGTGAATTTACTGAAATTAGGTTAACAAATATAAATACAGTTTCCGCTCATCTTCGTTCGAACGTGAACGGAAAACATGCCCTGCGTTTACGTTTGGACAGCTTTATCATGTATGCTGCATAATATTCTCAGTCACGTGCTGCTGAAAGATGTCGCACATGCAACCCGTGATGCAAAGCAACACGCTTTTTCATTTTGCATAGTTCTCGAATACTGCGCGCAAATGAATAAAAATGAACTGACCTTTAAAGATGACATAAGCCCGTGGTTTACAGAATCCACAAATCCGAAGTAAAGTAATCACACATCAACGTAACTACGTCCGTCTTTCGAGCATAGAAAAAAGGATGTTACGAGAGCGTCACGCGCGAGCTGATGAGAGCATTTTTCCGCAAGGGATCTTATGGGACTAGTTCCAACCATCAGTCAGAGTAACAGTCGCTCCACAGAGACATACTTACATTCGGGTCCACAAGTTTAACACGCAGCGAAGTATAGTTTCTTCACAGCTACGTTCATAGCCTCCATGAATCATGACACAAGCACGAAATAAAGCAAAAGAAGGCATGACCGGCGAGCGTGACCGCACATGCGAAATTGACTAGCTTAACTGACATTGCAGCAGCAACAGCCGCGCGGATGGATACAAAGTCAGCGCTAAGACCTTCGTGAGGAAGTTAGGCGGTTATCGCTGCGAGTAAGTTACGTAAAGCTTTCTGGTTGACGAACTTTGAAACCCTCATGATTGCTGATGCAATGTAGACAGCACACGCTTTTATCCATTTGCGCGTTATTTTCTTTATCGCAATGAGAGATGGCGTGCGCAGGCTTGAGTTCCAATTTCAATTCATGGTGGTTCATGCATGGACCAAGTGGAGCGTGATCTTCTGCTTAGCGAGAAAACAGGCCTTATGAAGTGCGTCTTCTACGTGTCACAAATAAGAGATATGATCCGGCATTTTCTGTGGCGTTTTTAAAACGTCGAAATCGGTTTATAATCCGTTTTATCCCATGTACCCCTAAAATTGACGCTTTGTAAACCATGTGTGCTACATCGGAATAACTCTCTTTAGAGCTTTCTGTCCTGAAAGCGGAAAGCTCATGGATCTGTGGAAAGGCAGGCCGTATGTAATCCTGCTCATCACTAGCGCCTGCACCAGTCCACACGCTAAACAAGAGCGAAGAAGGGCAGGTCGACTCCATAATCCGAAGTGCTTATAAAGCGGCCTTGGGACTACCTGTAAATACGCCAACCAGTAAATTACTTGAGCTCGGCGTACACAATACGTACGCCGAGCTAAAGGCGGCAGTTCTCATCTCCCAAAGAAACCGTCTAAGCAAAACACGGTCTGGCAGAGAGATCCTGACACGGCTAGGTATACCACCATACCCCCAACACTTAGACGAGGAACTGATAGGCGTGCCAGAGATCATCCGTCGCATGATCTCGGTCGCGCCTTTACCGAAAAATATGACGAGAGAGGAAAACACGAGAAGGAGGGAAGAACGAGTCAAGTGGCTTAAGAAACAATTAACAGCAAAGACAAACGTCATATACGTTGACGCGGCCAGATACAACTGGGCGAAATGCGTAGCCACAGCAGTTGACTGGGATTTTAAGACGGTCACGAGTGCCTCTCTATGCACTTCCTCAATTGTCAAGGCGGAGTCCTTTGCCGTAGCCTTGGCCATTAGAGAGCAAGAACATAGAGAGGAAGAACAATCAATCATCATCTCAGGCTCCTAAGAGGCGTGCCGACTTTATATGAACGGACGCTTACCCGCAAACATAATTAAACTGATTGGACCTAACTTAACCAAGAGACACCGGCTAATCTGGTGCCCCGCACACGCTAGCCTAGAAGGGAATGAGAGAGCGGACGCTTTAGCTCGAGATTTGACGAACCGAGCGGAGCATTAGCCCCCCGCAATCGAGCCCCATTTAATGGCCCCAAAAGACATTCTCACTTACCAGCGGAGCACACGGCAAAAATATAGTGCCCCCCATAAATCGCTTGAAGGGGAAGACGCTACGGATCTCCGCAAGGTGCAAACGGGAGTCTTTTCAAATTTATCGCGGCTCAGTAAAATACATCCCACGTTGTACCGTAACACTTGTCCGTGGTGCGGCGGTTTGCCAACTTTATACCATATCTCGTGGGAGTGTGACCGAAAGCCAGCGAATTTAAACTCAATTTTAGGCAGCAACATTGTAGGACATTCGGAGCAGTGGGAGGCACAACTTGCCAGCTCGGACCCAGAGGTGCAATTAGCGCTTCTGAGTCAAGTTAGGCGAGCGGCGCAAGCCAGTGGGGCCCTGGACTTGGGGCCCCAACCAACAGGCTCCTGAGTACCCCCTTTTCTACCCATTCCCTCAAAATAAAGTTTTGTTCTTCTTCTTCTTCTTCATGGATCTGTCAGTCGACCGTAGGTAATACTGTTAGTCTACGAACGGACGGTTCGTGGCCACAAGGGGGACTGCAGTGCGAAGAAAAAGACGAAAAAGACTAAGGCCATCATAGGACTGGTGTTTTAATTGCGAAGCATTTCTTAGCGAACCTTTGGCACTTCGAGCGTTTCTATCTACATATCTATCTATCTATCTATCTGTCTATCTATCTATCTAGCCGCCTACGTCTGGGTGTTCTCATGACCGCCCGCTTAGCCTGGTGTAGACCAAAATTGGAATGGGAGGGTAAGAGGATTCGACGAATATGACTGTCGTGTCATGACATGAATAACGTGAAAATCTTGTCGCGTACGTCGTCAAACCCTTTCCACCGGACACGTGTGGCACATACCCGTTTACCACGGGCCACGGTGTACGGGTATGCGCCACAGGTGATTGACAGTTTATATCTACCCAGGAACGGCGAGAACAGACATTGATAACTTAAATGCGAGAGCGTTAAGAAAAACCGACATCGGCAGCGTTGACCCGACGAATGAAAAGAATGAAAATTGGGATCTCAACAGGAATCGAACCCAAGCATTCTGCGTGGCAATCAGGTATTCTACCACAGAGCCACTCCAGGTCTATAAACTAGTTTGGAAAAACAGTCTATGCAGGCGTATTGTCGGTGCAACGTCAATTGTAGTTGTGGTGCTGGCTATCTAATTTTGCAAGAAAGCAATAAACACTACATGATACTCCTACGATGTGTACTCCTACGACACAGGCGTCATATCAGATTAAAGGGGTACTGACACAAAATTTCGTGGCCGAGATAGCCTGCTGGATCGATTCCCATGTACGTGCGTGTACCATCTGCAAAATATCGACAGCGAATAAAGCTTGGAAGGTATTTCATATGAATTTTGAAGTTTGCGAGCGCGATCCAGCATTATAGGCCGCACCTAGTGCATTGACACCCTCGGAGGTGACCCGAGGTGACCCCCCTACTTCCCCTGCGTAACCGTTGCAGCCGGTACAAGTTATGATGACGTCGTAGCCGCCATTTCTGTCTTGACGTGCTTCCCGACGAATCGCTCCTCGCCAGCGGGTCAAACCTGAAGTGATTCGCCACGTCGAAAATTTCTTCCATCCCCGCCGCAAGAAAATCGTCGCCATCAGACGACGATGAGCCCGACGACGACAGACCGCACGGAAATGCGTCACTGTTGTGTGTGCTCACGTGACGGAGCGTTTCACTCGCTAGGTGGTGATAGTTGCACCCGGCGGCTTGTCGTTTTTGGAGCTCTGTCAAACCGAAACTGAGGCTGTGTCGGTAATGAGGAGCTTATAATTAATTACCCGTCGCGCGCTGCAGCAAACGATCTGCCGTGTTATGACTAACAGGCCCCCAGCAACACATTGCAGCAAAAAAACGCGGGGCGAAAATTTTTGTGTCAGGACTCCTTTAACTTCGGTGATTCCAGCGTTGGCTCCGCTTTTATAGCAGTGTAATAAACATTGCATTTGTATTCCTATGATTTAGAAGCTATATTGAAGCATTGCTCTACCCCGGAGGAATACATTAACGAAAGTTACGCATGATATTCTCATCGTCGCACCGTAAAGAGCACTTAGTCCGCAAGAACGGCGCAGTGTCCTCTTCATTTCTTACGAGACTGGGCGTCGTCCTCATCCTAACCGAGGATGACGCCAGATTGTTTGACAGCTGCTTTGTAGACTAGGCTACGTAGGCCGTAGCCTAGTCTACAACCGAAACTGAGGCTGTGTCGGTAATGAGGAGCTTATAATTAATTACCTGTCGCGCGCTGCAGCAAACGATCTGCCGTGTTATGACTAACAGGCCCCCAGCAACACATTGCAGCAAAAAAACGCGGGGCGAAAATTTTTGTGTCAGGACTCCTTTAACTTCGGTGATTCCAGCGTTGGCTCCGCTTTTATAGCAGTGTAATAAACATTGCATTTGTATTCCTATGATTTAGAAGCTATATTGAAGCATTGCTCTACCCCGGAGGAATACATTAACGAAAGTTACGCATGATATTCTCATCGTCGCACCGTAAAGAGCACTTAGTCCGCAAGAACGGCGCAGTGTCCTCTTCATTTCTTACGAGACTGGGCGTCGTCCTCATCCTAACCGAGGATGACGCCAGATTGTTTGACAGCTGCTTTGTAGACTAGGCTACGTAGGCCACATACACCGAGATAGTCTACGAATACGACAAGCGCCATCCACTGATGTTGGTCTGCGTAGCACTATCCTACCAGCCTCGACGGCTTATATCGACAGACAGTTTGTCGACGAAATGCCCGAGGCATTCACAATTTGCAACAGCTTTACTATACCTCATACTTCACTACACATGGACCCCTCGTCACCGCTATCACGACCGGATCCGATAACAAGTCATGACAAGCTGCTGGTGCTCACTGACCACGGTGATGTTGACCTTGTTCAAGAACTGTCAAGAACCTCTTCCACACATACACACGGGTTCGTGAAACGTGCGTGCGTTCTCCATCATAAGGGACAAGTATAAGCACTACATATCAGCTTACCGCTTCTGGTGTTGGTACTACCCACGTTGCCGTGGCAGCGTTTCCCAACTGTAAACAACTGGTTATATAACACATATGCGGCTCTTCAACATATATGTGTGCGTATAAAATTATACAAATCTTTAGCGTCGTTTTGTAACGTTTCGCTCAGTAAAAAAAAATTATGCCACAGTCACATTCCCGCCGCATGCTTCGCATAACATCGACTCCCACGGTACGTGGGATCTGCCCAATTTTTTAGCTTATGGCTTTCTGCTATAATGATTTTTTGGGTAGGATGGAATACTGGGCGAGCTGGCGCAGATTCATCGTGGCTAACAGCGCGAAATACACAGAAGAAGACGAGAAGTGTACGCGGCACAGCACTGTTGAAACAGCGCTGTGCCGTGTCCATTTTTCGTCTTCGTGTGTGTATTTCGCGCTGTTAGCCACGATGATTTTTTGGGTGCTTGTGTGTTTTAAGGTTTAGGCAACATGGTTTGTTTAGTACTCGCATGAAATCAAGATTAATTAAGATTGACTCTTCTCTCTATAGCCTCTATTAGGATTTGAAATTTTTAAGGCCGTATCATCCGCGTCAATCTTCGCTGATCCCTCTGAGTGGGTGGGTGCCAGGAGTATCAACATCATCATCATCATCATCATTGTGTTCCCTTAAAGGTGGACGATGCAGTTTGAAAAATAAGTCATCATCGTCAAGGCCATCAAGAACCCATCTCACTCGCCAGGCAAATAGCATTCTGAGACGCCGCCAACGAGGAGCGCTTGTCAGACAGAAGCCCTCTTCATTATCATGGATGCGGGTGACGTCACTGACCCACCGGCAATGCTGGAGCCATCCGCAACGGATGTCGACAACCGCGTCAGAGAATGGTCTGGTATGACTAACCAGAAATTTGTCAAGTTAGCGTACCTGTGGACGATCTCGAATTTCAGTTTGTGCCAGCAGCGTACCGGTCAAGCTTTGCTCAGTTCAGCCTTTTCCGGCGGCAATAACGAGCCTGTGACGTGGCGCGTCAAGCTGTTCCCGAGGGGGTCAGACGAATATTACGAGCAGTTCGTGTCCGTCTTTCTCGTCTCGTGCAACACGAGGTGCGTCTCCGCTAGGGTGCGGTTCTCAATCATCGACGCCCAAGAACAGGTGGCCATCCGAAAGTGCACGGAGACGCGCACCTTTATGAGCAAGGGCGATGGCTGGGGATTCGGCATTTTGGTAGCCAGGCTGGCACTGAAGCAGAATAGCAGCAACCTCTTGCCCAATGACATGCTGACCTTGAAGTGCGAAGTGGTAGCCTTGGAGAGTAGCACCACTAGTGCGCCCAGAAGGAGCAGCGAAATGGCGCTTCCCGCGCTTCCCGAGTGCCGGCTCTCCGACGACCTGGCATGGCTCCTGGAAAGCGGCAGCAGCGCCGACGTTACGCTGACGGTCGGAAGCGAGACGTTCCATGCTCACAAGAACATCCTGGCTGCCCGGTCACCGGTGTTTCGGGACATGTTCAAGCACACGACGACGGAGGATGACAACGTGGTCATCGCGGACGTCGAGCCTGACGTGTTCGCCAATATCCTGCAGTTCGTCTACACGGGTAGCGTACCGGAACCTATCGAAAAGCCGGACTCTCTTCTGAGGGCCGCCGACAGGTATCACCTGGATCGACTCAAGGCGATGTGCGAGCTTACTCTAATTTCTCGCTTGAGTGCCGAGACGGCCTCTGACACGCTCATCCTGTCCCACCAGCACGACGCCGATACCTTGCGCAGTCGTACCCTAAACTTCGTGTACTCGCACATCGATGACGTGGCCGAAACGTCGGGCTGGTCGACCATCTGCAAGAGCCACGTCGAGCTGCTGGAACAGCTTTTGATGACATTCATCAACATGCGCGGTGAGCCGCCGTCGAAGAGGAGTAGGACCTTGTGAGCGGTCAGAATGTACGCCGTGAGACGATGAATGTCGTGGCGACTTCACCTGACTTTTAAGAACAATCGTCACGTCTTATACAGAAAGGGCACCGCGGCGGCTGTCTCTATAATTTAAAATTGTCGAAAAAAAAATTTAGCAGGCAAGCGGTTAGTCCACTCAATATACTTTGGCGTTCTTTGCATTCACAAAATCAAGATTCCCTCTCTTCCTGTCGTTCCTGCGGCTCCTCTAGTCGTCGAGTATGGATTTCCGTCTCCTCTGTTTGTCTCATCTCCCCCACTGGCCGTATTTTCGGTCCTTTTCCTTATCCTCCTAAAACATGCTCAGGTACGCTCCATGCTAGAACTGCAGAAATAGCGTCTTTTCCTCCAGGGGCGTAGCCAGAATTTTTTTTCGGGGCGGGGGGGGTCAACCATACTTCATGTATGTTCGTGCGGGCGTTTGTATGTGTGCGTGTATATATACGCAAGCAAAACTGAGAAATTTCGGGGGGGGGGGGGGTGCCCCTTGGCTACGCCCCTGTTTTCCTCAACTGTATACTCCTTGCTCGGTGTATACTCAGCCTCACCTCCACTGGCCCACTACAATGTTTTGCGGCACTCAATTTCCAGAAGAGAGTTTTGTAACTTTGTATCAGTACAGCTAAGAAACCGATGCGCTAATTAGCGGCGTATTGATGATATCAAGTCCGAGTGGGCCCGGTTGAGGTGAATATTGGCGGTTCTGAGATCGGTCGATTTCGGAGTTGGACTGCGAATAATATCGGTTGCGCATAATGTAGGTTAATTTGAGTGCGAGTGATTCTGGCTATGAGAAATTTTGGGACGTCTTAGCTCGAGTGACTCCAAAGCAAAGAAAAAAAAGAAAACTTGAGGCCTGCGCGGAAAACCCAGCACGGAGTGAGCTGGAAAAGCGGCCTTCTAAAAGCCCGTTATATATCTTCTCTTAGGGCGCCGACCCCAAATACACTTGCAAAGTACAGAGTACCCTATAATTCATCCTTATGCAAGGTAGCAAAGTAGACACTATGCGCCTCTAAGGCAAGACGCGCAACTACGTAGCTGCACAGTTGTTGATGCTGTGGCTGATGATGACGAACTACGGTTGAGTCCTATGAGCAGCTAGCACTCATTGCGCCGCACACATAGTATGTCACCTGGTGTAATTCTACGCTTCTGCGACGCAATATTACATCTGCTAACGTGACTCCTTGCCCAGCATGACCACGTATAGGAACTTTTGCTGTCGTGACCCAGCGATGGAATACTTGACTGCCGCCCAGAATGCCTGGGTCGATTCTGGCTCGCACCCCGACTTTATTGTTCGCATTCATCGCAATTCTTTGCTTAGGGGCAGCGCCGATTTTTTATATCAACCAACACCACTAACACCGTATTTTTTGGCGATACAGACTATTAACAATTGATGTCTCTAGCAATCTTAACATGCCTGTCGCTACAGAAAAGGTAATTATGAGAGCAGCAAGCAAACATTCAATTTCCCGTATTTTCATAGATTTTCGGCACACATTTCTTCAAACACCCTGTCAAAGCCGTTTTTTTTTTGCTGTCAGCAACACAAAGAAATTGCTGAAAGACTGCTCATTTCAAACTACGCGAGGCTAAGGCTGCCTGTGCCACTGCTTCAAGAAGCGGTGAAGGGGCATAACAGGAATTGAGGCGGGGCTTCTGCACGAGTGAGTCTACAGTGAACTTCGCAATCGGATTTCGCTGTTTTTAGCCTCAATTCAGACACTTGTGTTTCATCTTTGCTGTCCCTTCTGATGTACATTCTGTTTATGTGTTCTTCTTTAAATCAAGCATCTTTTAGCGAACCAAAGGCACTCTGAGCATTTCTTTCTTTCTTTCTTTCTTTCTTTCTTTCTTTCTTTCTTTCTTTCTTTCTTTCTTTCTTTCTTTCTTTCTTTCTTTCTTTCTTTCTTTCTTTCTTTCTTCTACCTACCTACCTACCTACCTACCTGCCTGCCTGCCTGCCTGCCTGCCTGCCTGCCTGCCTGCCTGCCTGCCTGCCTGTCTGTCTGTCTGTCTGTCTGTCTGTCTGTCTGTCTGTCTGTCTGTCTGTCTGTCTGTCTGTCTGTCTGTCTGTCTGTCTGTCTCTTAACTTGGAATATACCGAAATTGGCACAGGAAACACTGAGGGCCCAGTCAGTCACTCTAAGAATGCTGCAAACGGGTACTTACTCGTCGCCATTAGTTTGCAGTAAGTTTATTGGCAGCGTAAAGCCGCACTGCCCTCATTGCGACAAGAGACAATGCACGTTACCTCACGTGCGCCTTTCAACACAGAGGACGCCTGGAGGACGGCAATCGCCAGCTCGGACCAGGAGTTCCAAATCCCAGCTGTCCAGAGGGCCCGCAGTTTGACAGAGGGGTTCGCCCTTCCTGTCCCCACGTAGGTGTGGTCTGCAGCCGACACTCCCCTTTGAAGGGAATTGGCGCCTCAGGACAATTTGGGAATTCAGTTCACTGACTGACTGACTGACTGACTGACTGACTGACTGACTGACTGACTGACTGACTGACTGACTGACTGACTGACTGACTGACTGACTGACTGACTGACTGACTGACTGACTGACTGACTGACTGACTGACTGACTGACTGACTGACTGACTGACTGACTGACTGACTGACTGACTGACTGACTGGACTGACTGACTGACTGACTGACTGACTGACTGACTGACTGACTGACTGACTGACTGACTGACTGACTGACTGACTGACTGACTGACTGACTGACTGACTGACTGACTGACTTGTAAAATATGTGGCACAAAAACCAGCCGACGCGGACTTACAAGCTCAAACAGACGTTTATTAGCGTCCGCATGAGCCCAGAACGTCAAGATGGCTCCTTCGTTCCTGGTAGAACGCGCTCACGAGCTCGCTAGCCCAAAACTCGTCTTCGTCTTCTTGAAGGCTGAACGCGGGAAATTCAACACATTCCCGGCCGCGCAATGGTGTCGCGTCTTTTTGGTCAGGCGCTTTCGGTGTTGTATTCTCCAAAAGTCCTCTGTACGCGTTCATGCTTCCGCTTCTTCGATATGGCCTTGAGGTGTATTCGTCAGCCTTCTACCTTTCGAGCTAATCCTTCACATGCCGAAGCTTCTCTCGCCATTTGGCGTAGAGACTGAGGACGTCCTCTCCTGCCAGCTCGCGGATGTGGGCGAGCAGGTACATAGGGCTCTCAGCACATGCTGCTTCGACGGTTTCAGCAGCACGCGCCTGTTGCCAAAACGGTCCAGCGATGTCCTCACGTTCAGGTTTTATTTGCTGGGAAGACAATTCTGTAGTCTTGGGTCCGATTCTTGCAGAACTTGATGAGGTTGCGTCTTCTCGTGTGAGCAGTGAGGGACGCTCTTGAATTTGCTGGATGGCAGCACAGTCTTGCGTGCACAACCAATCATCCTTCGGGCGATTCGTCAGGCTACCCAATTGTGTCCGACTTCCAACAGTCTGCTGATGCAGACACGTCACACAATGTCCTGGCTGTTTCTTTTCTGTCTCTAATTCAGCATGGCGTTGTTCCTCGACCAACTGGTGCATCTTGATCAGCAGGGGGGAAATCAGTTTGAGCTTCTCCTCCGACACAAGCAGCCGCTTGCGCACCTCATCCAGCTCCTGAGTCAAGTTCTGTATTTTGGACTCGTACTCCATCGACACGTGTGCCTGAGCAGCTTCCCTCATGACTTTCTCCAGATTATCTTCAAAGTTCTCATGAAAAGTTCGCCCCTCAAAAAGCAGGCGTTGAAGCTCCTTCAGCATGATTGCATGGTCCGTGTGCTCCCGCTCACGAGCAGTCTGTTCCTCACGCAACTTCAATCGCCGCTTGGCCATATTGGTATCCATCGAAGTGGTCTCCTCGATCAAGCGTCTCTGAACTTGAACTTGTGCATCATTGTTCTCCTGGATGCTTCGCTTGTGGATAGCATAGAATGCAGGCTGCAGCCTCTGACTTTTGCGTGCTCGAACACGCTCTTCGATTCGGGTCTCATATCGCTGGAGTCTTCCTTTTTCCTTGCCGATGATTCCACGGAATTCTTCTGCAGTGTCGAGTTGGGTGGTCATGTCCGTTAGTCGGGGGTGAAAAGTCTTTGATGATTTGGGGTCCGTGCTGCCTTGTAAGGTCCACCCACGCTTTTTCACGGTAGTCAGCGTTTTTTCGTTTCTTGGTCTGGAAACTTTTCCGGTCATTTTGACGTCTTCCCGCTGCATTCGCCTTAGCTTATCAGGGTCGCACATAGTGGTTGCATGACGACCTTTGCAGCCCGAGCATGTAACTCTACGCCTGCAATCCCTTGCTCGGTGTCCTTTAAATGTGCATCGAAAGCACCGCATGTCGGCAGAAAGAAGTTTCTTCTTCTCTGGCAGCGATAAGTCCATGCTACATGACTCTGTCAAATGCTGCGTCGATTTGCAGAAATTGCAGCTCGAGTTCGTTGCAGTTATAGCAACTTGACAGTGAAGTACTGATGATGTTGGGACTGCACTGTGGAAGTGAGGACTCTCGTTGTCTTTAGGATGAGTCGCCTCGTCGTATCCTTTCTCTTCTGCAAAGTCACTCCTTTCGAGGCTCTCCACTTCAATAGAGACAAAGTGAAGAAGACGCTCTAGTTCCGTGTCATGCTGAACGTTGTTGGAGCTTTCATGTTGTGTCGCGCAGGATCGATGATATGCCACGACGATGTCACGTGGCAATGCCCTCAGCAGAATGTCGCACAGCATCGATGAAAAGGACGACTTGCTGATGCCAAGCGCCTCCAGTCCCCGCGTGTTAATGAGCACATGGTCATATAACTTGCGGAGTTTGGCCACTTCGTTGGAAGAACGCACAGGAGTAAGCCTTCGAAGCCTTGAGAAATACTCCTGCTCCAAGCGCTTTTTGTCGCCGAAACGTCTTTTCAGGATGTCTAACGCGTCTTCGTAGCATGCTTCGGTGGTAGGAAGCCCCGCCATAGCTGCCGCTGCGTCTCCTTTCAAGAACAGCCTCAGGTAGTTAAATTTGTCGCTAGTTGAAAGATTGCCGTTCTGGTTGATGACCTGATCGAATTGCTCCCAGAACTCGTTCCACTTGCACAAGTCACCAGCGAACGGATTAATTGTCAGCTTCGGTAACTTGGCTCCTGGCCTATCAGCAGGTCCAATAGCCGCCGGCACGTCGCGAACTTCGATGGGCGCTGACACTGCAGATGTCTCGCTATGCTGGCGGCGTTTGCTCTGGAGCTCGGCTAAGATGCGGGTCGCGTTGTCCTCATATTCAATTACAGTAGCGTACTCCGCCTCGAATGCCTCGTCACTTATGTGGCTCTCCATCTCATCATTAATCTTCTTCAGCTCCTCGTTATTGCTCGTCAGCCTCTCATAAATCGAGTCGATTTGTTGTAATGTCGCGTCATCACGCTCAAGTAAGGCACTTGCCTCTTGAATGAGCTTGGTGTTCTGGGCCCTTCGCGTGGTCCTCTTCGTCTTGAGCCTGTCCATAGCGATCAGCTGATCTGTTGGCCTCCGTAGTTCGGGGCTGTTGTTCCAGTCGGTAGCCACCAGCGATGTCCCTTGACGGTAGCTCCCGGCTGTCGCCTCCCGGGTTTAACGGCACCAAATGTAAAATATGTGGCACAAAAACCAGCCGACGCGGACTTACAAGCTCAAACAGACGTTTATTAGCGTCCGCATGAGCCCAGAACGTCAAGATGGCTCCTTCGTTCCTGGTAGAACGCGCTCACGAGCTCGCTAGCCCAAAACTCGTCTTCGTCTTCTTGAAGGCTGAACGCGGGAAATTCAACTGACTGACTGACTGACTGACTGACTGACTGACTGACTGACTGACTGACTGACTGACTGACTGACTGACTGACTGACTGACTGACTGACTGACTGACTGACTGACTGACTGACTTACCGACTGACAAATGGAGGGCAGAGAAGACGTCGCAGTTCTCTCTTTGTCCCTCGTTTTCAGTTCTTGTCATGTCATGTCATGTCATGTCATCTTTTATTTTCTTCATCGCTGTTCATGGTGCTTCTATTCGAGGTTCCCTTGATGTTGTTACTCGTCACGTATGACTTTAAAGGGATACTAAAGGCAAAAAACCATTTATGTCAGAGTGAAAGCTCAATGCATGACATCGTCTAAAACGGCAGTACTATCGATAGCAGTGCCATACTTACCGAACAATTAAGCTAAATGTATCACTCGATGAGCGCCACGAGTGGGACATCTTGGAGGTGATCCCGATGACGCGGGAGAGTCTGAATACAATTAATCACTAGTATACAAACTAGCTGCAATAAAAAAAGAACCTTCCGTGCATCAAGAGACGTAATAAAATGATGCTTGTCCGTTTCTGTTTGATTCATGGAAAGAAGAACCTCTTTGGCGCTGCCATGGGGAACGGCGTGCGTGGTTTAAAAGTTCCGTTTTCGCCGAACTGCGCTTCGCCCGGCGCCCTGCTTCGCTCAGGCGATCGCGTCTCAGTGGTAGTTTCGGTATCGCGTACTGCCGCGTATGTTTTGCGCGCTCGTGAAAGTCGCTCTGACAGAAAGTTCGACAAAATACAGCATGCGTGTGATGTTGCTGGATGCCCGAATGGTGCACGCCGCTAGTGCACGCCGCCGCGCAGTAAAGGCGGGCAACGTTGGGTACGGCAACAATGGCGTGCGAAATACCGCTTTCAGGCGGGTGATTTGAAGTGCGCTAACATGATGCGGACCACTAAAACGTGATTTTATTTCAAAATAAACACTTCCTTGGCATAAAAGTAGCACTTCGAGGTTTCTGGACCGCTATTTCAACAATCAACGTCGACTTAATATTGGCCTTTAGTGTCCCTTTAAGCTCAGGGGAACGTTTTCCCTTGAGTATAACGGCCTTGTGGTCCGTAAAGTATAAAGTTAATGGCTCTTGCTGCAAAGGTTGCAGCTTGAAGTTTGAGAATGCGATGTCAACGCGCCCGTTTCGCTTCGGCTTCGCGAGCCCGCCGCTCCGGATCGGCTGGGGCCCTGGCTACGTCGACGCGACGCCGGGGAGACAGGCCTCGTTCATGAGCATCTAAGGGTACCTTGCATGATTTATGGCGAAGTGGATACCTTGCATGAATGACGATGATTTATGGCGTAGTGGGTACCTTGCATGATTTATACTAGAGCACGCGCCGCACTGGAGCGAGCGCTCTATCGCACGTCCATATGTCAAGCAAGCATTCCTTTCTGCACACCATGCGCGAGCTCTCCGCTCGTGCGAAAACTTCGTTCTCGTCTTTCTTCCATATATCTAGTGACACGGTGTTCTCAGGCAAACATTCCTTTCTGCACACCACGCACGATCGCTCCTCTCGTGCCAGCACTTCTTTCTCTTCTTTTTTCCATACATCTAGTGGAACGCGGGGTACTGGTCATGCCGGGCGGACAGGCCTCGATCGTAAGCTGCTTCGCATCTAAAAGGCCGCTCTTCCAGCTTTCGCTGTAACTGTGCTGCGTGTTCGGCGCAGGCCTGGCAATTTTTTAGATGCGAAGTATCTTAAGGCGGAGCTCAATCCGGTGGTGGTGGTGGTGGTGTGCGGCGTGACCACCCTTACTGCGCATGCGCATACCCTCTCCGCACACCTCCTCTCCACTCACCCTCTCCCACACCCCTCTCCCCTCCCTCCCCTCTCCACTTTCCCTCTCCCTCCTCTCTCTCCGCTTTCCCTCTCCCCTCCCCCTCTCTCATACCCCTCCCCCTTTCCACTCTTCCTCTGAAACGCGGGCTAGACATGCCGAAATTCTCTCCTGCGCAACGCCGCGATGAGCTCGAGCGCATGCGCGTCCCCTCCCCTTCTCCCTCCTCTCCTACGTTGCCCTCCTCTCGCCCGTCTGTCGACCGCGTTCCCCGCTCGCCCTGTGAGAATTAACGGCCAGGCTAGATGAAAGATACGACGCGCGTAGCGTCCCTCTTCGCGTTCCACGACGCGAGGTCGGTAGCATGCCCAACGAACGCCAACGGAAAGCGATCGCGCAAGTGCTCCGGCTTCGCATCGCCTCATGGTCCCCTTTAGCGGGAGATGGTGTAATTTTTTATTTCACGTGCTTTTTCCCTCTGTGAATGAGCTCTGCAACTGTGTTGAACTGGGCATGCTCCTGTAAAGTTTGTATGGAATGGTGCGGGGTGCCAATTGCATCGCGCTTAGTAGTCTCTAACTGCGCCAACTGTGCCAAAGTCAACCGTTAAAATTGCGCCAGGTCGAGATAAGTCAGCACGAGCTCCAACTGCTTTAGATCCAATGCGACGAATGAGCTCGACGTAATTTCACCGTCGTCAACAGAAAACCGCCGAGGAGCGCCTCGCGACACCCACTGTCTTCGTCCTCTACTTCAAGTACTGCTTTGCTTCCAGTTCACGTGTGCCGATTTTCCGGCGTGGGATGAGGTAACTCTGATGGGCGAGACAGCAAGCAGAGAGAGCGAAAAAAAAAGACATAATAAAAGAGAGAAATAAAGATAGAGAAATAGAGAAATTCTTGGGGAAAAAATTTCTTCGCGAGGCGAGATTCTAACCAACGTACGCGCTATCCGAAGGCGAGCGTCTTTTGATTAAATGATTGATTGATTGATTGATTGATTGATTGATTGATTGATTGATTGATTGATTGATTGATTGAAACACCTTTATTGAGGTCCCGCGGGACGCGCCCTAGCGCGAGCGTCTTAACAACTCGGCTATCCAGGCACGCTAACAGCATAGCATATGCCTTTTATACTATAGTATAGCAAATGGGTGGGAAAGGAGAGTCAGGGTCAGAGCAGATGTGAGGGTGAGGAGGGAAAGGAGGACGGAGAGAGTAAAGCATAGCATAGAGAGAAAAAGAGAGAGCGAAAGCAGAAAGAAAAAGTGGAGAAAGAGGGGGAATCGCGTAGAGAGAAAGAAATAGAGAGCGAGAGAAAACGACAGAAACAGAAAGTGAGAAATACAGAGAGAGAGAGAGAGATGGAAGATGGAAAAAAGAAAGATAGAAAGACTGAGAAAGAGAAATAAATTCAGAGTAAAAAATAAATAAAAATAAACAGAGACAAAAAAAAGAAATGCACAAGAAACAGAGAGAAGACAGAAAAAGAAAGAAAGAGAAAATTTGCAAAACATAATAAAACGCTTTTTCTTTTTGCTTTGAGTAGGTGAGGGAAATACTGAGCTCTTCGTTTCCATAAGGTGATAAGTGTTAGTAATAAAGCAGGACAATATATTTCAATTGTTTTAGTTGTAAAAAAAGTATGAGATCATTCATAGTATCAAAGGCTTTAGATATGACAATAAAAACTGATTAACCTAAATACCTTCAACAAATGCCTTTTTTAGAAATTTTGTAGGAAATGATAAAACGAGAACAGTAGAATATCCTGCACGAAAACCAAACTGATAACAAGTCAGAATGCTACACTTGTTGAGATAGTGAAGCGTTTCTCAAGTAAATTCTCGATTGTGTTACTACCCAATGCAAGCAAACAGATGGGTCGGTACTTTGTTACCAATGAACGATCTCCCTTTTTCAACACGGGCGTATCTTTAGCCTGCTTGAGTTCACGGTCACGGTCGCCGTTTTAAATATTAGTGATATCTGCAAGAACATTAGATATTAAGCTAGCAGTTATTTTGTACGTGATGGCCTAATGTAGTCAAGACCAGCGCTTTTGGGTATTAAATTACTAATTACAGCGATTACTTCACCGGGAGTAATGGGAAATAAATACAAGGAATGGGGGAGGTGAGCCATTTGGTAATTTGGTCTGAGGACAGATTGTTCGAAAAAAGCATGGGTCATCTCTCCATCATAGGAATCGGTATAACAATAACGTGAAACGTGCCTTCACAGAAGTAGCTGACTGTTCATTGTACACAGGGCTTAAAATCAGGGGGGGGGGGGCTCGTGCCCCCCTTCTATTTTTAAGGAGGGCTGTATGTATATGTGTATGTATGTAATATGTCGCCGCCCTCTAAGGGCCCCCTCTCCAATCAAGGGAGACTTTAAGCCCTGATTGTACATTCATAAATGAGAGCTCGCACGTTGTCTGTTGGTGTTTGCCGGCTATTACACCGTTTGATGCAGATGCACGTACGTTGACGCCTGGTGGCATATCTCCAACCCTGACGACTAATGTCAATGATCATGATGAAGCCATTGTGGTAGCTGCAGTAGTTAACATACTTCCGGACACAGCATATGGTAAATCCGCGCAAAGATGGCGTCAACAAGCACATTATATACATTGGTACTCGATATGCGCTTATGAAAAGCGTCGTCATTTGAGGAGAGAAATGGCAAGCAGTGCGCTCTCCTCTGGTTGAGTAAAGCACACCTCTGCTCATGCACCTATTGCACCTATTGTGATGGAGCGAGAGGTCGTGGGTTCGACTCCCAGGTCATCCTAATAAACGAAAACATATTCTTCTGGTTTTTCTTGGTGATCTTTTCATGTGCATTTCCCCGACGTCACTTCCGTGACAGAAATGACGTTAGTGAAGTTATGGTAGGTACCGGCATAAAACAATTTCCTGTTAACGTAATACCAGTACCAATAAAAGCAAGAAAGCCGTAGGAGGAGGGACAAGTACACCTTTTGTCGGATCCTGTTCGTGTTCACAGGTGACAGCTTGGGACACTTTAGGCGTGATGGAGAGCCCAGCGAAGGTAATGTGCTGCAGCAGTGCTGTATCGTCAGTGTATATAATGTGCAGTGTAGTAGTGTTGCTGTAAATGGCTCCCGAAGGGAGCAATGTACAGTAAAGCCCCATAGTTAACGTTCATACAAGGAAGCCATACACAGTAAAGCCATATACATTAGTTTAGCCATATACTAAACAAGCCATATGGAGCAACTCTACAGCCACCCGTTCCGGAGCGGCACCTGGTGTCAAAAAACAAAAACTCAAATACCCTTTCGGTGAGGATAAATTATTCTGGTCTATAGACCACAACGTGATGTCAAAGCCGTGAACGGTTTTGACAAGCTTGGTAAGCCTGCGCCACACAAAATTGCTCAATTTCACACAGAACTCGATCTGCATCGTAATACTTGGTTCATACTCGAACAATGCGGCGTAGGTAGCTCCTCGCTGACTGCTTCGCATAACATCAATTTTCAGAGCGAGTGGTTAAAAGAATGAATTTATTGCTTTGGGCTCACTCGGACTGACTCACCAAATGTTTTCTCGGCCACGATCACTCATACTTCGGTTAACGAACATTCTGTTCAACCGTCCTCACTCGCGCTCCAACTTTTTAAAAATTTACTCGTCCGGAATTCGCTGGTTTCACAATAAAGAATATTCAGTTTGGCCAGACTTACTCGGAATCAGGCTCACCAAAATCCTACTTAACTGGTCTCTCACTTACCTAAAATCACCAATATGTCCATTACTGCCGCATGAGCTTCATAGCTGTACTAATACAAAATTACAGAGCTCTTCTATAACCTCATCAAGCAAGCACTTTAGTATCGAGAACATCCAAGTCGGCCACGGAAGCCTCAAGAAGAACGACAGGGGGACAAGGAATCTAGATTTTGCGAAAAGACCACCGAACTTTACTGTGCTAATCGGTTGCCAACAAAAAAATTTTTATTTCCTCGAATTTTAAGTTGTAGAGACAGCCGCCGCGGTTCCCTTTGTCTAAGATAGGACAATGCTTGCAAAAGTCGGGTGAGCTAGCCACGACATTCACGGTCTCAAGGCGCAATGTCCGACGTCTATCCTGACCGGTTACGAACTCCTGCTCCTCTTCAACGACGGCTCACCGCGCTCGTTGATGAGTGTCATCAAAAGCTGTTCCAGCAGCTCGATGTGGCTCTTGCAGATGGTCGCCCAGCCTGGCGTCTCGACTACTTCGTCCATGTGCGAGCACACGAAGTCTAGGGCGCGACAGCGCAGCGTGTCGGCGTCGTGCTGGTGGGACAGGATGAGCGTGTCAGCGGCCGTCTCGGCGCTCAAGCGAGAAATTAGAGTGAGCTCGCACGTCGCCTTGAGCCGATCCAGTTTATACCTGTCGGCGGCCCTTAGAAGACAGTCTGGCTTTTCCATCGGTTCCGGTACGCCTTCCGTGTACACGAACTGCAAGAGATTGGCGAACACGTCAGGCTCGACGTCATCTATGACGACGTTGTCATCCTCCGTCGTCATGTGCTCGAACATGTCCCGAAATACCGGCGACATGGCAGCCAGTATGTTCTTGTGAGCATGGAACGTCTTGCTTCCCACCATCAGCGTAACGTCGGCGTTGCTGCCGCTTTCCAGGAGCCATGCCAGGTCGTCGGAGAGCCGGCATTCCTGTTGAGCTGGGGACGCCATTTGGCTGCTCCTTCTGGGCGCACTCGTGGTACTACTCTCCAAGGCTACCACTTCGCACTTCAAGGTCAGCGTGTCATTGGGCAAGAGGTTGCTGCTATTCTGCTTCAGTACTCGCCTGCCGACGAATTTCCCCAATCCCCAGCTGTCGCCCTTGCTCAGAAAGATGAGCGTCTCCGTGCGCTTTCGGACGGCCTCCTCTCCATTGGCGTCGATGATCGAGAACCTCGCTTTTGCGGAGACGCGCCTGGTGTTGCAAGAGACGAGAAAGATGGACACGAAGTGCTCGTAATCTTCGTCCGATCCTCTCGGGAACAGCTTGAGGCGCCACGTCACAGGCTTGTTATTGCCACCGGAAAAGGCTGAACTGACCAAGGCTTGACCGGTACGCTGCTGGCACAAACTGAAATTTGAGATCGTCCACAGGTACGATAAGGTGACCACATTCTGGCTAGTAGTACAAGAGCACTCTTCGACGCGGTCGTCGACGACCCTTTCGAAAGACTGCAACTTTACCGGAACGTCAGTGTCATCACCCACATCCATGTCCATTGCAAGAGGGCCGAAGGTCTGGCAGAAAACCGCCCCTCGTTGGCGGCGTCTCAGAATCGCTATAGACCTGGTGGGCGAGATGATCTTAATGGCCTTACTCACAAAACTTCACCGTCCATCGTTACGGAAACAGAAGCCCGGCGGCCTTAGTTTTCTTCTTCTTCGTCCTCGCACTGCAGTCCCCCTTGTGGCCAAGAAACCTACTCTCAGTGTCTCACAAAATTATTTATACCAATGGTCAGTTGACAGGCCCACGAAATGTCGCCTTTTAGGACACGCAGCTCTACATAGAGTTATGGCGATGGGAAATGAAAGTGAATAAACAGCTTTATTCTGTGGATGTATCCTTGGAAAGCCGTCATTAGCGCAGAATGCCTCGAGCTCCGGCTGCGTCCTCTGTTGACTATCTATCAGTAAATGTTGGCTAATGATATCTGATGTTCTCCAGCACTTGCCAGTGTCGTTTAAATTTCGGCTAGTGTTGTACAATGTCAGATAGAGCTTGCTGATGTTGGTTAATGACGCCGAACTATTCCCTCGCGTTGAATAACATTCGGCTACTGTTTGCTAGTGGACGGTGTTATTGGTTAGTGGTGGCTAAGCTTGGCTACCACTGGGTAACAATCGCTAACTGGCCGCTAGTGCTGGCTAATGGCCTAGTATTGCCTGGCTACTGCGCCGTAGTGTTAGCTATCCGGCCTTTCTTATAACTACGTAATAAATATTAACCATGTACTAGTATGACTGAGCAACTATAGTCCCGAGTTGCTCGACCTCGCGGGAACGCGCCAACGAACGCTGCATACGAAATACACGTCACCGCACCGTGGCCCCCATTACTCCTCAATGAAACGGACGTCTGCACGCGAACATAAGATGTGACACTACGTCCGAATGTGGACTAGAACGCGGTGTCGTAAGTCTGCCGCCCAGCCATTTATTGCAACCGACTCTGAGCGGTAGCCCCAGGCTGCCACGTCGGTAGATACGACGCACGGCTAAAACACGACTCGATAAAGTATCAGCCACTTCGCATGGCAAAACATGTGCTTCGCGTTTTAGGGGCGAAGCTCCTTAAGGCGGCACCCGTTCGTCCCTCGTAGTCGTAGTAGTAGTCGTAGTGCGTAACCATTCTTACGCTTTGACCTCCAAGGTGGTGCCGGTGGGAGATTTTTCCTGTGCGTTGTTGAACAATAAAAAATTCGCAGCGTGCGCGTTAACTAAAAGCCGAATTCTTCTGTCTCTCATTCCCCATTAGCAGCCATTGGCATGTTCCAGTAGGAAACGTTAGTAGAAGTAGAAGTGTAAGTGTTAGCTAAAAGCCGACTTCTTCTGTCTCTCATTCCCATTAGCAGCCATTGTTTACCTCCAAGGTAGTTCCTGGTGAGATTTCTCCTGTGCGTGATTAAACAATAAAAATTTTGTTCAAAACGCCGTTGATTGATGAAATGAACCAACGAAAGACGCCAGATGTTTTCTAAAAGCAAAACGAAAGGACGCCAGATGTTTCTAAAGCAAAATGAAAAGACGCCAGCTGCTTAACGAAAGACGCCAGATGTTTTCTAAAGCAATGGTTTTCTAAACAATGAAAATTCACAGCGTACATGTAAAATTAAAGTGAGCTGCAAGTCGTCATAACTCATCGAACCTTTAGTATAAACGCGCCCGATCTCACGTCGGTGATGATGTGCTGGACAGAATTCACGGAAGATTCACGGTTTACCGATGAACTTCCGCAGCTTCGCCCACTCATCATCATTCACTCCGTGGATATGCTGTGATTTTTTTTTTGCCTCTCCCGCTGCATGGTAATTGGCGAGTTGCACGAACTCTTCTCATTTTGCTTAATCGAGACAGTGAAGATCTCAAGGTACAAAACAAAAAGAAAGAACGAAAAAGAAAAATCACAGCATATCCACGGAGTGAATGATGATGAGTGGGCGAAGCTGCGGAGGTTCATCGGTAAACCGTGAATCTTCCGTGAATTCTGCCCAGTACATCATCACCGATGTGAGATCGGGCGCGTTTATACTAAAGGTTCGATGAGTTATGACGACTTGCAGCTCACTTTAATTTTACATGTACGCTGTGAATTTTCATTGTTTAGAAAACCATTGCTTTAGAAAACATCTGGCGTCTTTCGTTAAGCAGCTGGCGTCTTTTCATTTTGCTTTAGAAACATCTGGCGTCCTTTCGTTTTGCTTTTAGAAAACATCTGGCGTCTTTCGTTGGTTCATTTCATCAATCAACGGCGTTTTGAACAAAATTTTTATTGTTTAATCACGCACAGGAGAAATCTCACCAGGAACTACCTTGGAGGTAAACAATGGCTGCTAATGGGAATGAGAGACAGAAGAAGTCGGCTTTTAGCTAACACTTACACTTCTACTTCTACTAACGTTTCCTACTGGAACATGCCAATGGCTGCTAATGGGGAATGAGAGACAGAAGAATTCGGCTTTTAGTTAACGCGCACGCTGCGAATTTTTTATTGTTCAACAACGCACAGGAGAAATCTCCCACCGGCACCACCTTGGAGGTCAAGATCTGGTACTATAGCGTTAAGATTGGTTACGCACTACGATGGGGACGAACGGGTGCCGCTGTAAGGAGCTTCGCCCCTAAAAGGATGCCGCTACGACCGAATTCAAGGACCAACTTCAAGACTCACGAGCTCGCTCGGCTCGCGCTCTTCGCCATCTCGTCGGCGTCGACGTAAACAGGAATTCAGAGAACGCCAAGATTCAAAGCGCAAGGCTGAGGAGTGGAGAGGAGAAAGAACTCGTGAACATTACGCGGGTTGTCAATGTGCGGTTGCCGTTAGCATCATGGTTAGCATCGATGGGAGTTCTGGAGGGTGGCTTCGAGAACAGCATAACGAGCATGTAACGCTACATATGCCGTGTAATGCTCGGTAACACGTGCAAGCGCTTGACGGGGATGAGATGCTGAGGATCACTCCTCACCTTTAATGAAATCTGTAAGTACTACCAACTCAGCGGACTTTCCCGCCGCCACATCCGAGGCTTACGAGGCCGCAGTCCATCACGCTCAGAATACTGCAAACGGAATCGTACCCATCTCCGCTGATATTTAGCAAATTTATGGACATTAAGCCAAATTGCCCTAACTGCATGGAACGACGGTGTAGACTCCCGCACATGCTCTGGCAGTGTACGTTCGTCGCTGCATTACGCCTCACTCAACTCATCTGAGGCAGGCGACCGGCGCTCACCAGCTCGGACTACGACGTCCAACTTCGGGCTGTCCAGAAGACCCACAACTTCCCAGTAAACCACGAATGTCCATGGTACGTAGCGGTATAATCCAAACATCTAGGACGAAAGAAGATGTCTTATTTGCGTCTGAAAGATGTCCAATTTTCGCTTTGCGCAATGTGGACGTCTAAAAGATATACAAAGGCTTATTGTAACGGACGTACAATGCACATGTACGCTGTGTGAACGATGGACGCATTTTGGACGTCAGTGACAGACGGTGCTCATTTGTGCTTATTTTTCACAAAACACCGACCTTCAAGGGATTAGAAATAATCAACGAATGTTTCAACGACACTAAATCGGCGCATCCACTGAAGTCTGGCATTGATTCCTCGCGTTAGCTCGCAGAAACGGATGCAACAAAAGAGAAGGAAAAATAACGGAATAAATTGGGCGTTTGCTGATGAAAACACCGCTGTCGTCTGCTCCTCAACGCTGCCAAAGGCGCGCGCTGCGTGTTCCCCCACCTCTAAGCGGCTCGCGGTTTTTTTTTTCCCCGTCCCTTTTTGGTTTTCCTTTCTGCGTGGCCTCCGACATTAACCGGCGGTGCACGCGCCTGCCAATCTCGGAGGCCATGCTCCCTGCACCGTGATTGCGGCTCTGCGCCGCAAGGCGCCGTGTCTGTCGGTACGGTATGAGTTGTGCACACTGTACCATCGGTGCATTTTATTTGGGTTATTTTTGTGATGTTATCTGGCCATCCACGGACGCCCGTTCTAACGGGAGAGTGATATTTGTTGATCCCGGCCCACATCTTGAAGCCTACATTTTAAGTCTCAAAGGCTATGCTTACTTCCGTTTGCAACGCAAAATACGTCATGGCCGCCATGATTTGTACAAAAAAATCATTACGTTTGTAAAACCTTAGTACAGTTACTTCTAAATTACAATGAGCGGCAATATAAAGCATGAATTTGTACATAATCTTTCCCTAAGTGGTGACCATGGTTGTGACACGCGTCGACGTCGTCCCCATCACCGCCATCGCCATCACGTTTTCTTTCGCACATGCACGCACATTGCGTACATGTTTGTTTGGACCAGTCGTGGTTGGGTCTTGAGGTTTGGTCCTGCCAGGGCCAACGCTGCCAGCAGCGACGTTTGTCCGCCGCTTTTTATCTGACGTATGTGCACTTACGTTGACCGCTGTTGGGTGTTGTGTGGTGGATGTTCTCTGGCTGTGTCGCGTGCAACAAGAACAGTAGAAGAGTTTCTGAACTCCGGTCGCCTCGGCAGTGGGCCATTGGCCAGCAAAGGTACGTACTACTTACGCTCTCTTATGCTTTCCTTTAGTGAATAAGGCCGTTGTGTAATGCGTGAATGGAGGTTTTTGTTTCTTTTCGCAGTTGCGTGTTCCTAAACCCATAGTTCATACCGTGTCGTCTGGCATGGACGTAGACCACTGTTCGGTACTGTGTCGCGTACAGCAAGAACCCAGTCCGCCCCGGCAGTGGGCCATTGGCCAGCAAAGGTACGTTCTCTTATGGTTTCCTTTAGTGAATAAGGCCGTTGTGTAATGCGTGAATAAAGGTTTTTGTTTATTTTCGCAGTCGCGTTTTCCCAAACGCACAGTTCTGTATCGCCGTGCATGCCTCGGTGATATCGACATCATTACTTCTGCTTCGTTTCCTTGATGTAATGGTTTGTAGCTGCAAGAGTAGCCATGATAAGCTTAGTTTAGCCTGTCCTTTTGTAGTACTGTGCATTTGTTAGCGTTGTTTTTCGTGGTATGTCGCAGCTGTAGTTCTGTTTTTATTTGTTTAGCTGTGTGCGCTTGCTTGTTGTCTCTTTCCCTAGCATGCCAAAGCTTAGTTGGAATAAGCGCCATGCTCAAATCAGCCAATGGCGGAACTGTGCACATACACGCTATGATTTGTGGACTAACACATCATTTGTCGAGAGAAGAGGGAGCAATGTTTAGGTGACTGAGAATTTATTGTACAATCCAGGGCTCGTGCTGCGATATAATATTTGGCTTGTGTGTTCTCGGGAGCCTCGACTACCTATTGGCAGCGCTTTCTGACTATGCTCAAAAAGTGTTGCGGGTCCCCTGTAAGGTAGCGATACCGGCTAGGTGAACTGATTAGCTCCTATATTGAAAATGAGAAAATAGGAAAAGTACAGTTTGCCTTGAATGGTGGAGCGAATGCACCGACAGCTTAAATCTTCCATAACTGCGTACGGCGAACCTTCCCGTTGGACCGAAGTGCTCCCACTTGTGCTCCTCGGCGTGCGCACAACACTCAAAAGTGACTTGAAGTGCACCAGCGCTGAGTTGCTCTACGGAACAACCCTTCGCCTCCCTGGTCAGTTTGTAGAAGCAAACAAAAATGAGGTCTTGCCCGATTCTCTACAGTACGTGTCACGCTTGCAAACAATGATGGACAGCCTCCGTCCCACACCGACTCGCGCAAAGCAGGCTACTCATGTGTACATGTCTAAAGACCTAGATAACTGCACCCACGTTTTCCTGCGCCGTGACGCGGTGAGAAAACCACTCCAGCCACCATACGACGGCCCATTCAGAGTACTTCGTCGCAGCCCGAAAACTTTCACCATTGAAATTCGTGGACGATCCGAAGTCATCTCCGTGGACAGACTAAAACCGGCGCACATGGAGGAACCGCTGAACGACACCGCCACTGAGCCACATTCGAGAATCAGCCATCCCTGCACCACACGTTCCGGAAGAACTGTACGTCAACCTATGCGATTTGGGACATAATTGACATGCTTCTTCTGCCGCCGACATACTTGTGTAATATGCGGGCCTCTTCCTATACGAGGAGGGGGAGTGGTGTAGGAACAGTTTCGGTTTCGGTTTCACTGCCAATGTCTGGCAACCACGAGCAACCCTGGTGTGCCGCCGGAGGGCGCGGTCAATGTAAACATCGTCTCGAGTTCCACCCGGGGTCACAGGAGAACAGCAGACGCTTCCGAGGGACGAGACGCGCTCGTGGGGCCTCGTACAACGCAGTCATGTATACTTAGTAATAAACAGTTAATTCAGTTTAATTTAACCAAGAAATCAATTCCTCTACATAATTTATATATATATATATATATATATATATATATATATATATATATATATATATATATATATATATATATATATATAGTCTCGCAGAGAAAACGAGCCCTAAAAGCAATCGTCTGTCCTATATATATATATAATACAGCGTTTGTAGCCGTATTTAGCGCATAACACACCTTTCCTTTCATGTTAGCAGTTTTAATAAAAGCAGTGCTTCATTGTTTGCACCTGATTGGGAACTAATGCATCACACACAAGGCTTAGTCGTGTCCAGTATGAATGTTCTCAAGCTTGCAAGAAATGTTCTCCGTCACCATTTAATGACGATGACACCATACTTGACACCCTTGATGGAAGGCCGTTTGTAGCAGGTTTCAGCTTTGTACTTGACTCTTCACTGCAGTTAATGCCCTGACTCATTTTATGCTGGAGAAAAGACATATTACATTGGATAATAATTAACTTTCACCTCCTCCAGTTGATTACTTAGGTGTCATGTTTTTTTTAAAGAATTTAATCTACTTTTCTTAAAGCAGTGCGCCTTCATGTCACATTTTTTGGGGGAAAGACCGACAGTCTCTGCGTATCTTAATACTTTTTCAATTTACGATAGTTTTGGGTGCCCTCTCAAAGTCATAGAATTGGGGCTCCATTGATGTGTTTTGCAAGATAGCCATTTTAAGGCATAAAATAGAAAGAGCAATGCGACAAGTTTCTCTGGTTCAAGCAGTTTCATGAACTCTCGATTCCTTTACTGTACCGGCTTTATTTTTTTTACCTTCCTTTCTACTTGAATCCAGGCACACAGCGATCGGACTGAGCATATCAAGTAGCCCCTCCTGTGACCCACAAGACCACACTCATTCGGCCGAGGAGCCTGTCTGGACTTACGTTGAGAGTGCTGGCAGACAGTTTGTTTTTTCTGGACTTATGTTGGGACTGCTGGTGGACAGCTTCGGTTTTAGTCTTCAGCTGGTGCACAGTTCACTTTTATCACACCGCCTCATTTCTTTTGAGTGTATCTGCGTTCTCTAGACATTTAGCCTGTGTTCATACACGTTGAGAGTACTCCTATGGTTTACAGCATTGCTTTGCTCATATAAACTTTTGTGATACTGCCTTGTTGCTTTCGACTCACTTCATTCTCTTGTCATTTCGCCAGTATTGAAACACTCTTATGATTGTATGTGCAGTAATCTTTCAGGGCAATGCATTGTACTCATTGTGTGTAACAAAACATTGCAATAGCCTGAGAAGACTATTGCACATTTGATGTGTTATCAGATGTGTTATATACCTAAAAGGAGCAATGTGAGGTATGCAGCGCGCTCTCCATAGAAGGCAGTACAATACACGAGGGTAGCGATGCGGGCTTGTTGGTCTGTCATGGTTCTTGGATGTGGGCGCGAAAAGACAAGGACGAAGGGAGGAAGACACACACACTGGCGCTACTGACAACAAACGTGTCTTCCTCCCTTCGTCCTTGTCTTTTCGCGCCCACATCCAAGAACCAGTACAATACAACTGCTCTTTTATGCCGAGACACCTACACCTACTTCCAAAATCATAAATACTAAAATTTACAAAATAGTGATTCGCAACAGTTACTTTCAGGTTACAACAGTACATAATTGGCGGCGGGGCCCGCCCTACCCGTCCCCACGTGAGTGCGGCCCGCAGCCGAACCTCCCTCCTCGGGGGGGAATTGGCTCCTCAGGACATTAATAAAGTTATTTGACTGATTGACTGATCGCACGAGGCGGTTCGTCGCAGAAGTAAGCGCGTCGTTGGTGGCTGATGTAGGTTCGTGTACACACAAAGCCGGACATATGTAAAGGTCCATCGTGAGTGGGTTCCCTCGCGCTCGCGGGTATGGGGCATCGGTGCTATCTGGATAATTTGCTGACGGTCTGGACGAGGGCAACACGACAGTGATGTTTCCGTTGATGTCGCCCATGACTAAATCGAGCACGAGCCGCTGGGCCAGAATGTCGGCGTCCTCCGCTGAAGAGCACAAGCGTCAAAGCTTTGCAGCGTCGGCGCAGGGACGGGTAAGCAGAGCGGGAGAACGAAAGACGCTCGGCAGGAGTGGGCACCCGTTGGCTGGAGCACGAACGCGGTGCGCGATGAGAAGGCAGGAGTAGCGCGGCAGCTGTGGAGGACTGAGCCGTAGATGTAGCGCTTGTCCTGTCTCGTTGATCTGCTGCACTTCCTTCGTTTTCAATGGAAGCTTGTTATGAGATTATGAGCATGACCGGCCTGGAGAGGCCCGCTGGCGTTCCGCGCGCCCCTCCAGTCAGGCCATCTTATGGGTCACAGATTTCGGTGGCGACGCCGACGGCGGCGTTGTACGCGAAAACACCCGGCGCTGGAGAGTGTAAAGAAATGTGATCCTCGAAGGCACTTTGGTCACATGTGTATTTGTATGCGCCGTTTTGCAATAATCGATGCTCTCTCGATCGTGGGCTAGTCGGCAATCAGCCGTTTCTGATGTGGCAATGTGATCTTTTATCGAGGTGACTTGTCATTTTAATCACGTTGCCACGTTTCATTGTTGCCTGAATATGAACGCATAACCGTCGTTCTTGCAAGTGAAGTGTCGCGCTGCTAAGCACGTGGATGAAGGTCTGGTTCCCGGCGTAGAGGAAGGAAACAGTTAGGAGGGAGCATCGCGCAATGCGAAAGAAAGAAAGAAGGAAAGAAAGAAAGGAAGAAGGAAGGAAGGGAAAAAAGACTGAATGAAAGAAAGAAAGAAGGAAGGGAAGAATGAATGAATGAATGAATGAATGAAAGAAAGAAATAAAGAAAGGAAGACGAAAAGGAAGAAAGAATGAATCAATGAATGAATGAAAGAAAGAAAGAAAGAAAGAATGAAAGAAAGAAAGAAAGAAAGAAGAAAGAAGAAAGAAAGAAAGAAAGAAAGAAAGAAAGAAAGAAAAGCCGTAGGTCAGACGCACACGCCAAGCTTCTCTTTACCCCATTTTCCAGGTAGGTGAAGGGCACCTGAGTTTGTTTCTTTGTTTTTGTGTGTGTGTGTTTTAAAGACGATAGTCTTTCTTGGGATACTTAAACGGAGAAATTTTGGTCTGTCTTTCTGTCTTTCTGTTTGTCGGCACGTCCCTCGATTCAGCCACTCGGCCAAAGTTGAACCACTTGCCCAAGGGCCAACCGTCTTGAACTGGTACGGCTGTTCATACTTGTGAACGTTGTCGATCAAAAAGTAAATATCATGCATATCTGAGGTGCAACATCACTAGGTAAGTATTAGATGACGTGTTCCTTTAATAGAAAATGCATACATACATAATTTTAAGGACCCTAGTTTCTTAAGCTGCGCTGAAAATGCGACTACGCTGAAATTTGCCTTCCTCCGTGCCCTTCGCACGAGCTCATTGTTGTGTTTCGGTTTCGGTTCTGTATTGCACTGTACGAATGCCATGGGTTGGTGTTGAAAAACTTTAGTTTTGAGAAGGCCAAGGAGGTGAAAAAAAATATTTAAAAAATGAAAAAGCAGCGTTGTGGGCGGCCTTCAGGCTGCCGGTTGTGGGCACCGCTCTGGCATTCCTGTTTTACCCAGGCGACGTGTAAATAAAAGAGTGTGTGGAGAGTACTCGTTGAGTGCGGACGTTTCTTCTGCTTCAGCGCTTCGTGCTAAACCGCGTGTTCGGGCTGGCTGGCGTCCCCGCCGGTCGCGTTGGTCATCGCCGGTCTTCGCCTGCTGCTGCGCCGGGACTACCAGCACGCAACACAGCACTCATGTTTCCCGACGTATTGCCAGATGGCGTCCATATCTCACACAGCGCCTCTTCTATCGTCTTTACACGAGATTTGCAGCGAAGCACGCAGATACGCGGCCAATTTTTTGTGTGTGATTATGCTCAAATAACTCGCCCAGCAAGTAACGTCACTGCAAAGAATACGTGTACCCACATACCTGCAAAAATGAGGCACTGTTTTTTGAAACCTATATATGTACGCTCATAGGCGTGCGCACGGGGGGGGGGGGGGGGGGGGGGGGGAAGAGGGGGCTGCCACTCCCTCTATTCACCTAAGAGGGGGGGGGGGCGCAAGGTCAGCCCCACTCATTGACATAATAGGGGGGGGCTGCGACTCGAGGGGGGGGGGCGCTGCGACGAACCTTCGCCCCCCTCCCTGAAGGGGAACCCTGCGCACGCCTATATGTGTACGCTGACCACCGATATAGCATTAATGTTGAACGAAATTTCGCACAATCCTTTTTTGAATAATTTGACATCCATTAATAGTTTCTCTCTGGTCGGTTTTATAAAATGTAGCCAAAATTGGGAGGAATTATTGGAGTCGTTGAAGTGGTTTTATTCTGAAGTGGTTTTATTCAATATTCAATACAGTACAGTGCAAGTAGAAACTTGATATAATACAGAAGGAGGTCCCAAAGTAAAAACTGTCAGGGGGACCTCCTGTGGATACATGTATAAAAAAATGTAGAAAGAAAGATTGGCAACTAAGGAAAAAACAGCAAGGGAATAAAACAAAATGAACGTTATGAAAATTATTCAATCTTATAGCAGTTCAAATATTTACATGTAAGTGATAAAACAGGAGATAACTAATTGGATTAGATGACTATAACATAACACATACGTATTACTAATTAACACAGTTTGTCACGTCATAACTTGTATATCCATATATGTATACATATACGCATGCATACATATACATACACATACACATAAATGCATGTATTTATATTTAAAGAGATACACATATGTATACACACACATATATATTCAGGTATCGCATGTTGTTAGTAAGAACTGTTTTAGATGCCGCCGGAAACAATGTAATGAAGGGCTTGATTTAATGATTGATGGTAGTGAGTTCCAGGAAGAAATTGCAGAAAACAAGGCTGTCGTTTTGCCGTAGTTAGTGCTTACTTTTGGAAGCAGAAGGTTACTGTTTTCTGAAAGCCGTGTGTTATTAGTATTGTGGAGATGTGTTAGGGGAAGCATGTCAGTGGGAATGTCACCGATTCTGCTCCTGAATAATAAAATTCCAAGTTTGAGTTGAAAGGTGGAAATGAACGGTAGAATTTCGAGAGTGCTAAAGAGGGGTGCTGCTGATGCTGTGTAAGGACTATGTGTGATAATTCGGACTGCTCTTTTCTGAAGGTGAATGAGGGATGTCAGGTGTGTCGTGTAGGTTGTTGGTACGCGTGAGCGACGCCTTGTAGTGATCTTCGTACTACATCGTTGCGCAGAAAGATGTGGCTACACGACTCGAGTTCGCTGCTCACATATATGCTTCTTTCTGTGGGCTGTCGTGGAGGTGTCGGTCGAAGTTTTGTCACGATGTGACGTAGGCGAGATGCGTAGTCGCCAGCAGGAATGTGGGTTTGTTGTTGGTCAGGCACAAAGAACTCGCCAGGCAGGCGCAGGGTTGTGCCGTAGACAAGTTCTGCAGCGCTGCAGCCGACGTCCGCCTTGAAAGCAGTGCGAATGCCCCAGAGTACAATGGGCAGTGCTTCGACCCAGGAGTGTTCTTCGCTTGCCATGAGTGCGGCTTTCAGCTGTCGGTGGAATCGCTCAACCATTCCATTACTCATCGGATGGTAGGCAGTCGTTCTGATGCACGAAGCACCGATGAGCTTTGTTAGACTGGCGAATAATGCGGACTCGAATTGGCTTCCTCTGTCGGTTGTAATGGATGATGGCACGCCAAAGCGAGAGAGCCAGTGACTGACGAAAGCACGGGCAACAGTTTCGGCTGTGATGTCTGGCATGGGAACAGCCTCTGCCCAACGCGTGAAACGGTCAACACAAGTTAGCAGATACATTTGGCCCTGACAGGGTGGCAATGGCCCGACGATGTCCACGTGTATGTGGTCGAATCGAGCATCTGGCCCGGGAAACGTCTCCAACGGTGTCACGGTGTGACGCTGTACCTTGGAGCGCTGGCATGCGAGACACTCACGAGTCCATTGTCGGGAATCGCGGTTGATGCCGGGCCATACGAAACGTGTCGTTAGGAGCTTTTGCGTAGCTCGGATTCCCGGGTGTGACATCTCGTGTAGCGATGCGAATACCTCGCGACGGAAGTGCACGGGCACAAATGGTCGTGGCTTGCTAGTAGACGTGTCGCAGCAAAGCCCTTCTGTACCTGGCAAGGGTAACCACTGCAGGTTTAGTGACGTCGACGTTTCTTGTAGGCGGCGCAATTCGTCGTCATCCCGTTGAGCAGCCGCCATTTTGCTGAGATCTATTCCTGTGGGACAGGTTATGGCGCTGACCGGGCTGCGCGAAAGGGCATCGGTGACAGCGTTGTCGACTCCTTTGATGTGGCGGATGTCCGTGGTAAATTCAGATATGTATGACATCTGCCGCAGTTCGCGGGCTGTATGGGCGCCCCCCTCAGCATTCAGTGAACGCAAGGCATACATGAGAGGCTTGTGGTCCGTCAAGACAAAGAATTCGGTACCTTCTAGGTAATGCCGGAAGTGCCGGATTGTCGCGTAGACGGCCAGCAGTTCGCGCCCGAAGGTGCTGTACCGCTGTTCGGTGGATGTCAGTTTCCGGGAAAAGAAAGCGATTGGTCGCCACACTCCTTTGATGAGTTGTTGAAGTGCAGCACCCACAGCTACGTTCGATGCGTCGACCATGACGCACTGCGGAACTCCCGGTTGCGGGTAAGTGAGAAGCGCGGCGTCGGCAAGACGTCTCTTGATCTCTTGGAAGGCCGCTTGGGCGCCCTCCGTCCAGTAGAGCTCCTTTACGGCATCCTTTGTATCCTTAGCGGCACCTTCGTGTGTCGACAGCAGGAGGTGGAGAGGCTGTAGAATAGTGGCACACTGGGGGATGAAACGGCGGCAGTAGTTCACGAGACCAAGGAACTCACGGAGCTGACGTTTAGTGTTGGGTTGTGGGAACTGCTCGACAGCTTTAACCTTGTCTGGATGAGGTTTAATTCCGGAGCTCGAGATGACGTGACCAAGAAACGTCAGCTTGTGCACCCCAAACTCAGACTTGTCCGTGTTCACCAGTATTCCATGCTCTGCCAGGCGCTGAAACACTGATCGCAGATGCACCTCATGTTGATCTGGTGTGCTGCTTGCGATGAGTAGATCGTCGAGGTACGCATGACAGAAGTCGAGGCCGTGTAAAACGCCGTTAATAAAGCGCTGGAATGTCTGTCCGGAGTTTCTCAAGCCGAAAGGCATGCGGAGGAACTCGAACAGGCCGAATGGCGTTGTTATCGCCGTCTTCGGGATGTCTTCTGAGGCCATGGGAATTTGATGGTAGGCACGTACGAGGTCGATCTTGGAGAAAAGTGTCGCACCATGCAGGTTGGCCGTGACGTCGTGAATATGAGGTAGCGGATAACGGTCGGGCACGGTTGCTCGGTTGAGGGCTCGATAATCCCCGCAGGGCCGCCAGTTTCCTGGTGTAGACTTTGGCACCATGTGTAGTGGAGATGCCCAAGGGCTAGCGGATGGGCGGATTATGCCGAGCTCGAGCATGTGGTCGAACTCCTGCCGTGCTACTTGCAGCTTCTGGGGGGACAGGCGGCGTGGGCGTGCGTAAACCGGGGGCCCTGTGGTGGAAATGTGGTGACATACATTGTGTGTGACGACTCCGCCGGTCTGTGGCGGCCGCGTCAGCTCGGGGAACTCGCGTAGGATAGCCGTAAAACGGGCGGTGCCCGGTGGTATCACGAGCGTAGGGCTGAGAGGCGGATGCTTAGAAGGCTTTCCGCACACTTCTGCTTGTGAGAGGGGATCCTGTATACGCCGGTTTCGTATACATCAACAAGCAGTCCAAAGTGACGCAAGAAGTCCGCTTCCAGGATAGCAAATTTTACGTCAGCTACCACGAATATGCACCGAAATGTCCTCTTGAAGCCCAGGTCCAGCGAGAGTGAGCGGTGCCCGTACGTCGGTATCGTCGTGTTATTTACAGCTTGCAACGGTGACGAACACGGGCCTTTGCGATCGGCTGGCGACGCCGGCACAACGCTCACTTCTGCCCCAGTGTCGACCAGGAAACGAGTGCCTTTCTCGCGATCAGTCAGGAAGAAGACCGACGGGCGACTTTCCGCTGAGCCGGTGGCACTTGTCGCCGTCAGTGCTGGCTCGGCGCGTTTCCCGATTTCTCGCACGGCGGCACGCATTTCCGTGCAGTATCACCGAACTTACGGTGGTACCAGCACAGCTGCCGCTGTTGTTGTGTAGCACTCCGCCGTGTCAGAGGCCGTGTGCTTTGACTTCCGCTTGACTGCAGCGCCGCGACGGTGTCGGCGAGGCGAGAAATTTCCGCACGAATCTCCAACAAGGCGGGAGAGGGCGAGGCTTCGGCAAGCACCGTGGCAACTGCTGGCGTGGCGACGGCCATGAGTCGGTCAGCCATTTCGGCGATCTTGGAAACGTCTGTCTCTCCGGAAGCCGTGACGCCTATCCGCACGGTTGCGGGCAGTCTTTGAAGGAAAAGCTCCTGCACCAGGCGATTGTCGAGACCTGCTGTGCAGCCCGCTAGTTGCTGCATGTGGCGCAACAGTTGGCTGGGTCGGCGGTCGCCCAGTTCGGTCTCGCGTAGCAGCTGCTGCAGGCACTCCGGCTCCGAAGGGGTTAGACGGCGAATCAGCGTCTCTTTGAGCGCTTGATAGGCATCTTCGGCTGGTGGGGCAAGCAGAATGTCGCGCACCTCGCTCGCTGTGGCAGGTGGAATGTTGGCCACCACGTGGTGGTACTTGGTGTGGTCGGCGGTGATGCGGCGGGCGGAGAACTACGATTCTACTTGGGCGAATCAAAGTGCTGGGTCGCTGGTCCAAAAGGGAGGAAGCTTCACGTCTAACACAGCTACTGTCGGGCTGGCGACGGCGTCGTGGTGTTCCATGTTCGGGACTGCGGGTCACCAATTGTTGGTACGCGTGAGCGACGCAGAGACGAGGCGTGTTGTTGAGAGTCTCGGTACCAACTGGCTTTATCTCTCGGCGAACTGGTTTTCCTTCTCTCCCTCTCCGCGCCTCCTTCGTGCCTTTGTTACGGCGCAGAGGGAGGGAAGAGAATGTCGTTCTCCCTCACGCTGGCAGCGCCACGGCTGCACCGCGGAGCATTTAGAGTTCACCACAAGGTATTGGCCTAGGATAAAATGCAGTAAGTAAGGTGACTGCGAATGAAAGCATAGTAAAGTGATTTTAGAATGTGTTGCTGAAAACAATGCCTTGTGCGAATGAGTACGCGGATGCCAAAAGCAGTCTTCTGGATGACAGAATTTACGTGAATGTTATATTTGAGTTGAGGGTCTAATGTGACACCTAGAAAAGTAATGAACTTTGATGGGGTAATGAGGCAGTTATCCAAGTATATTTCGGGTGATATTGTAACGTTTTTTGGGACGAGTGAAATAACATAAAACTTGATTTAACAGGGTTGATTTTCAATAAGTCATTTTTGCACCATGATACAAGATTGGCGACATCAGTGTTTAATTTTGCTAGTAGATTGTTAAGATCTTTGTCACTAGAAAATATTGTGGTATCGTCAGCGTAAAGGATGCAGTCAGAAGAGTTAAGTGATGATGGTAAATCGTTAATGTAGATAAGAAACAAGAGAGGTCCCAGAATTGAGCCTTGTGGAACTCCCTGGTTAGTTGTTATTGGAGAGGATAAAGCACCGCCATAGTTGAAAACCTGGGTCCTGTTAGCGAGGTAGCTTTGTAAAAGGGCTAAAGTAGGCCCACAAATTCCCAAGGATTCAAGTTTAGCATACAAAATAGAGTGGTTAATAGTGTCAAAAGCTTTAATTAAGTCAATAAATATCGCCCCTGCCCATAGCCCATTATCGATGAACTGTTTTATGCTATCTGGTAGTTTAATCAGTGCTAACTCGGTAGATAACTTAGCACGAAAACCAAACTGCTTATGTGACAAAAAGGTTAAATCTTGTTAGGTAGTCCATTAGGCGATTCACAATGAGCTTCTCAATTACCTTACTAAAGAACGGGAGGATTGTTATAGGGCGAGAATTAGAAAAAACTTTTCGGTCTCCCTTTTTGAATACAGGTGTTACTTTTCCTTGTTTGAGGATTGTAGGAAAAATGCCTGAACGAAATGCGGTGTTAATAAGCTCTGAAAGCACAGAAGATAAGTCTAGAGCAACAAGTTTGATTTTAGATGGATAAATTGAATCGAGGCCACATCCTGTCGTCTTCAAACTTGTTATAGTGCGAAGAACTTCAGCAGGTGACGTGGGTTTTAAGAAAAAAGAGTGAGGCAAGCGAGACAACGAAGGCAGGTTAGTGACAGTCGATGCTCAGTTGTTGAAAAATGATTCATTAAATGAATTGGCGATAGCGATAGGGCAAGTTAGAACGCTGGTGCCATCCGAAAATTCTGTCTCAAGTGCATCTGGCTGATCAGTATGCAAGAATTCCTTAATTACGTTCCAATTTTTCCTACTGTCATTCCCATTTTCGAGCACTTTATTTTGATAGTAGGTTCGTTTGGCTTTTTTAAGTACGACAGTAAGAGTTTGTGAATACAGTTTAAAGCGGGCCCTAAGGGACAGGTTGAACGGCTGAAGTTTTACTTTTTTGTAAAGGTTATCTTTTTTATTTATGCTGCGCAGCAGTCCTCTAGTAATCCACGGGTTTCTAGGGGTTGAGTACCAACGGGATGTGATGGATACAAATGTACGCGAGTTTATGATGCCTGTTAGTTTCTCAGTCAAGGTATTGAACGCTTTGTTAACACAAGGTTCTTGCGATAGTTGCCCCCAGTCAGAGCGGGATACCAAATCAACGAATTTCGCAGAATCGAAACAACACCTATTGACTATTTTATTTTTACAATTAGTTTGTGTTTTTAATAAGAGAAAAATCGGATAATGGTCTGTCAGATTAAAATTGACCACACCGGCCTTCTGAACTAACATAACGTTACTGAGTATATGGTCAATAAGTGTGTTCCGACCAGAAGGAGCACATCATGTCGGAGAATCCAGCAGAGATTCCAAACCATGACCCATGAAACAGTTAGAGTACTGAACACAAGAACTGTCGTGAATACTTGTAATGTCAATGTTAATGTCACCTAAAATGATCACATTATAATTTTCGGAAATAAACGAGCTTAATATACTATCAAGTTCAACGCAAAAGTCACCGTAAGACGATGATGGGGACCGATAAATTGAACCAATGATAGTTCTTTTGTTAGACGGAAGGAAATCTCGGTCAAATTCGAGCCAGACTGATTCACATTTCGACACAGAAAATGCGATATCAGTACGTCGTCTATATGATAACGCGTTAGAAATGAACATGGCTGATCCACCATGACAGTCACCCAGGCGATGAAAAAATTCAGCCCGGTAGCCCGGAATGGAAAACATGTTATCATCAGCTGCAGATAGCTATGTTTCTGGTAGACATATGAGCGAAAAGTGATGATTGGTTAAAGTAAGGAAATTAACCATATCATCAAAGTTTTTCGGCAAGCTTCGGGTGTTAAAGTGTATGATGGAAATATGAGAAGCAGACGAACTAAGAAGTTGCTTCAGCTCTAGGACAGTGTGTGTCGCCATGATGGTTCATAATCACAGATGCATAAATGCTATTAGGAAAAAACGGCCAGGTCACCGACACCAGAGATACGGTACACTCGGTTGTCCGTAGTCTTTCTTGCTTTGATGCGGCAGTTGTCAACCCATAGGAACTGCCACTGCTTTTCTTTCTTAAGAGCCAATGCTTGAGCAAACAGCCGCTTGTTCTCTGGTGTCAGGTGATCGTTGACAAATATGGGCTTATCCTGATTTGTCGAGGCATTACGCATATGGTTGCGGCACGATGCAGCGAAGCGTGCCCAGCGTAGGCCGTGTAAATGCGGAAGCCTTCTCAACAGAAATAGCCGGCTTCTTTGTAGGAAGCGGACAAGGTCTCCAGGCAAGCGGAGACAGCTCATCCGTATATCGTCTTTATTGCCGCGGGGCACTGGCTGTCCTGCCGACCGCTTCCTAGCTTCTTCGCTTCCACGCGCAGCCCCGCATTTGCAGACGACGCCCACAAACGTTTCAACAGGGCGCACGCGCTTGTGGCGTACTAGTTCAGTGATTCGAGGGAGTAAAATTTGTGCCTTCACCTTTGTACCACGAGACGATGTGTGGTCGCAAAATGGACAGATCTTTGCCGGGTCCAAGGAGGTTTAAACCTCCTTGGCCGGGTCGCGGAACGGTGATTTGACACTCCCCCTCCCCACTACCCCTCTCCCACTCTCCACTTGCACTCCCCCTTTTCACTCTCCCTCTCCCCATCCTCACTCCCCCTCTCGCGCACCTCATTCTCTCCTGCGACGAGTAGGCAGCAGCGACGCCTCCGGCGTCTTGACGCGGCACGAGCGGCCGATGGCCGCCTCTGCTTCTGTGGCTGTAGACGCGGGGCGCTCGTACTCTCCTTCCCTCGCTGAAGAATCCCACGACGACACCAATGGCATGAACTGCAGAGAGGCAGGCGCACATCACCTTGCGACTTTTCGGGAGTCGAATACCTCTGACGCCGGCAGTTCCACGCAGCGGGAGCTGAATGGAGATTGGAAGACAGTGCTGATTCTACGCCAGAGGAAGGCACAGGCTCTAGAACGCAAGAAAAAAAAAATCACACCATCTCCCGCTCAAGCTAACTATCTCCCCGCTGCTTCGCATGCACACACGTTTCCCTTTAGCGGGAGATGGTGTAATTTTTTGACGCGGCCGATATAGTGGGCTGATCATAGATATTGTGCAACAACTGGCGTAGCTAGGGAGGGAGGGTTTTTTTTTGGGGGGGGGGGGTTTAACCCCCGCCCTTTCTCAGTTTGTCTGTGTGCATATACACGTACACATAGAAACGCACGCACAAATATACAAAAAGTGTGGTCGAACCACTGTACTAACCCCCCCCGCCCCCCCCCCCCCCCGAAAACATTTCCGACTCAGGCCTCGGCGACCGCATTTCTATGGCTGCGAAATGCTAGAGGCCCGCGTATTAATTAGATTTAGATGCAGTTAAAGAACACCAGATGGTCAAAATCTCTGAAGCCCTCCACTACGGCGTCCCTCGTAATCACATCGCGGTTTTGGGATGTGAAACCCCAACAGTTATTATGTGCGGCATTAAGCTGCCCTTAACTGGCGAGGTAGAGCAAATATGTGCATTAAAGTCATTAGACTTATTACAGCCATCTGGATATTTAAGCCATCTTGCTTGGATAGCCAGATGGCTAAACTAAATTTAGATATATCGAGCATTGTAAGTACATTATAGGCATGAGATAATTGTTCGGCATTAGTGCCGTATGAGCTAGAAGTTAGTATTTTAATCGCTTCGCTCTTAACGGTTTGTAACTGCGCAAGGTGAGTATTGTAAGTATTTTCCCCGCCTAGTTATACATTAGTTGATATGCGAACGAACAAATGCATACACTACAATGCAGTTATACACGAGAATGGAACGTCAAAAAAAAAAAAAATGAACGAGGTCGAATGAGGATGCGCATACCATAAGCCATCTTCCTTTTTACTTCTAAAATATGGGTATGCAATTAGAAATTTCTATAAAGTCTAACACCTAAGTGCATGCAGGCATTGCTAGCATCGATCAAGTGCTGCGGGAAGCAAATGGTACAGGTACTAGTGATCGGTGATGCGAAGAGAAGGTAATAAAGTGAGTTTTAGCTGCATTAAACTTTAACTTGTTTCCTTTGCACCAGTGTAACGTGTTGCGAAGGTCTGTACTTAGTTTTATCTATTAGGCAGTGCATGTTTTTATCAGAGCTAAATATCGTCGCATCATCAGCATACAGCAAACAATTACAATGCATGATAAAATTAGGTAGATCGTTAATATAAATAAAGCTAAACTCAAGCAGGCTTCATTCTGTCCTTTCGGCTTTGTCTCCATTGTGGGCCTAAAATGGGCCCTTGTGGTTCCCCTATGTTATTTGCTTTTTTTTATTTAAGTAATGAAAATACTGACAACTCGGTTTCTGTATGGAGGTAAGTGCGAATTAGTAATAAAGCTGGGCCTTATATTTCCATTGTTGCCAGTTTTAGAATGAGTGTCCGCTGATCAATTGCTTAAGATATGACAACAACTGATCGTGCTGAAATACCTTGATCAATTGCCTTTTTTAGAAATTCTGTAAGAAACAATAAAACGAGAACAGTAGAATATCCTGCACGAAAACTAAACCGCTCATCAATAAGAATGTTAAACTTATTGAGTTAGTGAGGCGTTTCTCAAATAATTTCTCCATTGTGTTACTACACAATGGAAGCACACAGATGCGTCGGAACATTGTTATCAATGAACTGCCGCCTTTTTTAGACACTGGCGTAACTAGCACGCTTGAGTTCCCGGAGAAACGTCTCCGTTCTAAGTATTAGATTAATGATATCTGCAGGAACATTACATATTGTGCAAGCAATTAGTTTTGTATGTGATGGCCTAATGTCGCCAAGACCAGCGCTAGTGGGTATTAAATTACTAATTACGGCGATCACTTCATCAGGAGTAATGGGAAACAAATAGAAGGAATGGGGTAATTTCGTCTACGGACAGATTGTTTGAAAAAAATCCGGAAAATCCCAATCATTGTGGGGATCACATTAATGCGAACCAGTCAACGTGTAATAGCCATTGCTGTATTTTTTTGCTTTGAGCCAAGCGTTGCGAGGTGCATCGGCATCTTTGCGCAATTTGAGTAGTTGTAAGCATATCGCGGGTTTGACAGGCACGACGATACACTGGCACCTCAGGAGTAGCTCATGGTCCGACGTACCGTCGGCACTCACGTTAGAGCGAAGACGTCAGTTTTATCGCAACGAAAAGCATGCGACGGTGCGATAATGCGCATATATCAGATGTAGCTATCGAGCAACGCTTGACTGCAGCTTGTCGAGTCAAAGGTGTACATATTGACATGTGGTCGTGACGTCGACGAAAGCAGCAGTCGGCGTGTCCAACGTGAAACTTTTTATTTGGCCGAACTTGTGGCCGGGGAACGGAAAGGAAAATACAGCAATACACACTGTACACTGATAGCGGCGAACAGAGCGTCGGCCGTCGATAAACTGAACCGCGGCAAGGCGCGCCGGCATTTTATTGATACGGCATCGAACATTCGAGCCTTATCGCTGGTAGCCGCGTTAGTTCGAGAATAATCTGAACTGTTCGCGTTTGCGCGTTCAAGCCTATAAGATTCTAAGATAATCTGGAAGATTCCCAGACATTAGGGCGCGGCTCGAAGGCGGCGGCTACGCGTGCAACGGAAAAAATGACAAAAATAAGCGCGCGTGGCAATAGATAATGTTTGTTACATTGTTATATACGTGCATAACCAACTCTGAAATCCTAAGTGGCGTTGTCCCGACATGACGATTGTATATGGGTCTTTTTCCGAATCAATTTGAAGCTCTGGGGGGGCTCTGTGGTAGAATACTTGACTGCCATGCAACATACCTGAGATCGAGCTGTGAATTCTATTCTTTACTTCCACCGGGTTTTTTTACCCATCGACAACGCCGCCGACACCGGCACCGCATTTTCTGCAACACCGGTCCCTTCACGCTGTCGCGCGAAGATTTCCAAAGTATGTGTCGACATGGGCTCTGAATGACCTGTGGCGCATACCCGTATACCACGGGCCGTATGCGGGTATGTGCCACACGTTACTGGTGAAAAGGGTTTCATAACGTACGCGACAGGGAAGTCACGTTATTCATGTCATGACTTGCGAATCGTGTTCGTTATTAAATGCGAATGCATTTCTTAGTCGGGCTATGTAAAGAATCCGGCGTTGTCCGCGCGCCTCTCTGCTCTCACTCTTTCTCCCATAGCAACAGCTGCGGGCGGCGGGCGCGCGCGCTTATCCTCGCCCCTAGCAACCGGAGCAGGTGGTGCGGGCGGAGTAGCGGAGAGTGAGTGGAGAGGAGGAGCGCGCTCTGGCGTGTGAGGGCGCTCGCATCGTGGGAACTCGGCGGAGCTCCCGCGTGTGTGGAGATAGTGTAGGAGAGGGTAGGTGCAGTGCTTCGCCACTCCTTCTCTCGCCGTTCGCTCTCTCTCCTCCCTGCGCCACAGCCTCAATGCAGTGCGTTTGAAACGCGTTTGTAGCATTTGTGCTGCCTTGGCACAGCCTGAAAACAGCGCGTTCTAAACGCGTTTGTGCTGCATTGAAGGCGGTGGCAACATCCCTGAGGTGATTACGAACGCACGTAGGAAGCGTTCGTTGAAAGAGGCGCCCAAAAGGGGACACTTGAGCGCGTCGATGTGTCCAGCTTTACGCCATTAAAATTACTACGCCGTGTACTCTCGGCGCAAGAAATGCATTCGCATTTCCTCACGATTCCTTTCGGGGAGGTGGGGGCATTTTTGCTCATGTCCTCCTACGCCAATTTTGGTAGCTACCATTTTAAAACGGCCCTGCACCACTCTTCTAGCGTGGTCGGAAAACGCTGCCGATCGGCAGTCGAGGCTCATGAGAACACGCTAGTCAAGCATCATACCGCAGCACGCGGCATGTCATTTACAATTAATTCTCAAAGTCAGCTACAAATCGCTCGCTCTTCTCTCGACAAATGATGCCCTAAACCAAACTGGCCGCACCATAAACACCAAGTCCACGGCCATTGGCTGAATTGACCACCGTGAGCTGCATAGTTACCGCTGCGGCCGCAGAATCCCGCCATGTGCCCCCGCCCGCGCTCACGATCACACTGTAAGCTGTGCATTCGAAAAAAAAATTACACCATCTGCCGCTAAAGGGGATTATGAGGCGATGCGAAGCCGGAGCACTTGCACGATCGCGTTCCGTTGGCATTCGTTGGGCATGCTACCGACTTCGGGCATGCTACCGACCTCGCGTCGTGGAACGCGAAGAGGAACACTACGCGCGTCGTGTCTTCCCTCTAGCCTGGCCGTTCATTCTCACAGGGCGAGCGGGGAACGTGGTCGACAGGCGCGCGAGAGAGGGGCAACGTAAGAGAGGGGGAGGGGACGCGAATGCGCTGGGGCTCATCGCGGCGTTGCGCAGGAGAGAATTTCGGCATGTCGAGCCCGCATTTCAGAGGAGTCAACCGAAGCAAGCGCATGACAACGCGCGCAGCGCTCTACCCGCTTGAAGGAGAGGAGACTATTGGAGGAGAGTAGCGTATGCGCCGCGAGAGCAGAAGCGAGAACGCAGGAGAAGCGCAAGCAGGTGCTGGGAGAGGAGTGGAGAGAGTAACGCGCAGCTGTTGAAGAGAGGGAAGGATGAGAGTTGCGCATGCGTAGTGTGACTGCGGACTACCAGGCCGACGCCGCGGGACATACCATCGAGCAAGAGATGCTTCGCATCTAAAAAGTAAGAAAAGAATGTGATCAAGGCCATGACGCGCGTTGGCGAACGGACGCATCTTCTTGCCCCACGTCATCACCCATCTGCGTAGCTCTCAGCACGCTTGCCGGTACGAAAGGAGCAAGAAAGCGCTTAAAGCGTGTGACAAATCCCTGTAACTCTGCTCGTACTTGACGGATTCTGATTTTTTTTTTTTTTGCAGCAGTCGATTCTTCAGGCAACAAGCTTTCGATTAATTATTATAGAAGTGTTGCAGGGCCCCTTTAAGTAGAGCACCACGAGAGCGCCAAGAAGCAGGCGGATAGATAGATAGATAGATAGATAGATAGATAGATAGATAGATAGATAGATAGATAGATAGATAGATAGATAGATAGATAGATAGATAGATAGATAGATAGATAGATAGATAGATAGATAGATAGATATAAACGCTCAAAGTGCCTTGGGCGCTCGCTAAGAATTGATTCTCATTTGACAAACAAACAATCAAAGCCAGGCCTGCGCGGAACACGCAGCACAGTCACAGCGAAAACTGAAGAAGCGGCCTTTCTAGAGGCGGTTGTAAACTCTCTTGAGCGGCTACGGAAAGCACTCTTGCAAGGTACCCACTACGCTGCAAATCATCATAATTTTTCGAAAGCGGACAATACCCATTGTGTCATCATTCTGCGGATAATCGACGTACCCACTACGCATCTCTAAGGCATTATTGTTGATGCCACGACTGTTGATGATGAAGAATTATGGCTGAGCCCTTTGTAATGGGTGGGTATCTATCTTTAAACGCTCCACTCGGTACGCAGTTAACATTCTGCGACGCCCGGTGTTATTTTACTCTTCTAACACGCTATATCACATCTCTTGACGCGATTTCCTGCTCGACATGACACCTGTAAAGGGTCTTTTTGAGAAGGGGCTTCAAGCACCGGCGTAACTTCGTGACGTGACTCGTCTGCAACGCAGAGGGCCCTTGTAAAAATCGCGCTCGATCCTGGATTTTTTTCTCATTGTGTGCGGTAGCGGTTGCGGACAACTACGCCACCAAAAACGGCTGTAATTGTCATCTCATAACTAATAATAATAATATCTGGGGTTTGACGTCCCAACACCACCACATTATTATGAGAGACGCCGTGGTGGAGGGCTCCGGAAATGTAGACCACCTGGGATTCTTTAACGTGCCCCTAAATCTAAGTACACGGGCCTCAAACATTTTCATCTCCATCGTGATCTCATAACAGATATCGATGTAATACGAAATCACTGAATGCGTCAGCAATGTCACGAGGGTTTCAGTGCACATTGCCATTAAGAATTATTGTAGTAATATTTCCCTGGTTGCCGTTTTTCTCGAGAAAAGAATTTGCTACCTTCCATTTTTTGTCAGAATTCATCCCACATTCCAATATTTTTTTTCTCGAAAGTAGCTTCTATTTGCTGTTTTAACTGCGCACAGAAATAGCTGCAGTATTTCTTGTTCCGGGCTTTTAATTTGGCATTGAAGGACTGTTGTTTTAACAGCCAAGCTGTCCTTGGTCGAGCCTTTCATGTCCGGGATCCGTGGTAACGCTTGTGGGCATCATAAACGGGTATGCGCTACAGACATTGGGTAAATCCCACCACTCACCACTGGTCCACTAAAAATGACTGCAACAGGTAGCCCACGAAGCGGGTATGTGCCACAGAAATCTGAGCAGCCTATCAGAAAACAATCATCATCATAAACACGTATTTGGCACAGAAATTGGGTAAATCCCACTGCACACAACTTCCACTAAAAAGGAAGAAGGCAACAGTTAGCCCTACAAATGGCGTGCGCGTTACCACAGTCACACCACTGTCACGTGATACTTTGTGGTTGTAAAAGGGGGTGGCTATAGTACCACCTAAAAGCTTAACAAAGAGTGTTTAATAAAGAGCATCGATACAACATATCGGAGCGTCTTAAATGAGTGCTGACATGATTTTGAGACATCGCAAAAGGGACATTTTCCGTTTCCTTGGTATGCAGTGTCAACGCTGTCCACACACCGGTGTCGGAGAACACGTATAAAATATTTTAATTTGACTGTGAAGTTTTCGTCGCTGAGCATCTGCAAGCCAGCCCCACTGCAATGGACATTATCCCGACGAGTCAAGACAGTTCCCCCGAGTTTGCGAGTTCTGCGTCCTGCATGCAGCCTAAATCGTAGAAATCACTGTCAGGGTCACTTGACGACATTTCATTCATCGTTGTTTATGTGCACCACGAGCAGATGACGGATTTGCCTTTAGTACGTCGCGAGTTTCTGCATCCCCGTGACGTCATACTGACATGAAACGTCACTGAGAAGCCGCCCCCTCGATATCGAAACCGAAAGTGTCTTTTTATTGTAGCGGTAATTAAAATATATACGATGCATTCCCAGGCACCACAATACTCGTTTTAGGTTTATCAACACCAGTAGTTTTATTTAGAGCAACAATCGGAAAATTTTTTAAATTCGTGTCAGTACTCCTTTAAGCGAAGGCTTCTTTGTAAACCTGTGTATAAGTGTGGTATGGTAAAGATGCCATAAAACTATACTACCCCTTCAAAGCTTAACAAAGAGTGTTTAAGAAAGAGCAGCGATACAACATATTGGAACGTTTCTTTGTAAACCTGTGTATAAGAGCGATACGTTCAAGATGCAATAAAACTATACTACCTCCCCAAAACATTACAAAGAGTGTTTAATAAAGAGCAGTGATACAACATATCTGAAAGACCTGCAAAACTTAGAAATGCGTTAGCCTGATGAAGGGAACGCCACCAGCTTCGCTCTTTCATCGGTGTCCGCGAACCGGAGCTAGTTGAGTATTTTTTTTTTTTACTGTAGCGCTGTTATGTTCGAGGTTTGCCGTTTGTCGTGGATATCGACATTACGAACCGGCACGCACTCTCTTCTTCCTCTTCTGCTTCGCTCCCAGAACACGTGTGCCGATTTGTCCGGCGTGGGATGCAATAACTCTGATGGGCGAGAGAACGAGTACAAAGAGAAAGAAAGAGAGAAAAAGAAAGAAAGAAAGAAGTTGTTGGCGAAAAAAAAAATCGCCAGGCGTGCGCGGAACACGCAGCACAGTCACTGCGAAAGCTGGAAGAGTGGCCTTTCTAGAGCCCGTTGTAGACTCTCTTGGGGCAACCAATACAAGTACACATGCAATGTACCCACTACGCCATAAATTATCGTAACTTTCATGAAGTAGGGAAGCCCCCACTATGTCATTATTCGTCATTCTTCGGAAAAGCGCGGTACCCGCTACACATCTGCACTGTAAACCACTTTACACCCGTATGGGTGTAACTTGGTGTCTATAACTCACACCCCTACACCCCAAAAAATAGGTGTACCAAGCAGGATTACACCTATACAATGGGTGTAATTTCAAACTTTCACCCAATGGGTGTGGTTGGGTGTAAAAGCATATTACACCCAAATGAAAAAAAGGGTGTAGGGTGTAAAATCACATTACACCCAAACGAGAAAAAGGGCGTTAGGGTGCTTATGCACAATTACACCCAAACACCCAGGCAAAAATTTCCATAATTCGAGTGGTTCCCCCCTCCCAGTTGGCTCCCATTGAAACGCTAGAAAGCTTACCCTTTAGCCAGTCCTTTCAAGGGCGCATGACCTATTATAGTGGCTCCTGCCACAGAAGGAAAATGCTGGCAGCAGCACTGATTTTATGGTGCATATGAAGCACGGCATATATGGCCCTTACATATACACTGCAATCGTGACTGAATACAAAGTCATTACCTAAAATGTGTTGACACACATTGCAAGATGTTCACACAGTTATCCAATAGTACAAAATAAAGTCAAGCTTTTATAAACACAAAGCTCGTACATCCGAGACAAATTATACGGTATTCAATGACCTTTCTCGAGTGTGCGGAGCGGCATCGCGTATGCCGCCAAACAAGGAGCACAAATGACATGGAGCACGAATGACCAAGGCGTTTGTGTCAAAATATGAAGCAAGGGCATTATTTCCACTTCATAATGAGGAATTCAATTTAACATGCTTCATTGTAACACAGGCGTATAGTGCAGTATGGGTCTTAGAACAAGCTACACCCGTGCGAGTGGGGTGTAATAGATGAAACCGCCCTCGAAAAGGTAGCAGTTACAGGGAGAAGCACAAATGAATCTTCTTCCCTGTCAGCCCCCTTGGGGCACACAGACATTTGGTCCCTTCGGGCGCACCCCAGAATGAATTTTCCCGCTGTAGTTGCCGTTCCCAAGAAGGGAAATAATGGTGCCACTTCTTATACCTGCACTTATGCAATTGATAAAATAAGGTGCCATCGTCTTAAATGGGCTGCATAACATCAGTGTATGTGTTTGAAATCAACTGGAACACACAAGGTACGGACTGGTCGTTCTCCTGTTAAAGAGATAGTTCAGAAATGTGCAATTCCTTGATGAGAATGTGGATTGATAAAGTTTCAAAATTCCAGCAGTGCCCACACCATTGTGCCTGTTGTCGACTTTCTTAGTAGGGTAAACACTGTCATCACACAGCTGTAGCTGATACACGAGCAGGGTATCAATGCTCCGTGACAACTCACGCAACATTTTAAGGACTCAGAATGTCGTTTTCCACAGCAGGCCTCCATATTATCTCTTTTCTGGGAAAGTACATGAGTGAAGTAGAAAACTGTGCACATTGCTGGAATTATGAAATATTTCCCACTTTCTCAAAAGCAATGGATTGCGGCTCCAACACAAAAAAGTGAGCAATCGGGCCATGACGCGCACGTTGCTGCGCATGCTGAATTCGGTAATATGCAGGAAATGCATGGGAATAGGGACGTTATGACCATGACAGCACTGCAGAAGCATTACCTACATAACAACAGTAGAATCAAATTTTACACGGGCATGTTCAGAGAAATTTAAAGATTATCCCTTTCCAAGCAAAGACAACAGAATCATTGGTAATTGAATAAAACGAGTATTTATTTCTTTTTAAAAATATTGACAAAACTTAAAGCTTGTCATATAGCTCAAAAATAAATTTTAAATTAATGTTCGATGCACTGATTTCACTGACAAGTACTGGCAGTTCTGCCAGTACTTCAATAGCAAAAGATCTCAATTATTAAAACTACTCCCAAATGTCACAAAGTCCTTTGAATATAAAAACTAAGCCAATAACCACAAAGTGGAATGACCTGCGAGAACATGTTGAAATCGGCAGAGACAAAATGGCTTGTATTAAAATGTCACAAGAAAATGAGCAAGAAATTGAAATGAAATACTAGTACCGCCATAGTTTTCGTTTCTGTATAATGTAAAACAAATAACTACTCGTTACCATATGAAAATATAACTTTATGGCTTAAGCTCGAGTTACTCACAGGTGGCGACATATTTTAAGCAGAAGCTAGGCCTATTTTCTAGGCTTTCTTGAAAATGTTCAGGAGCTTTACTACTTGTGTCCTCGGAGTCATTACCCACTGGCCAAGAAGGAGCCATTCAACAGCGACGAGAACTTTGAACGCCTTGTGATGGCAGTCGATATTTAACAGCCAATGTGCTGCCTTGAGTGCAGCTACTCATTCTTCGGCATTGGACACACTGAAGAGCAGTTCTCTGTCCACATGGAGGAAAAGCTTGCTTGCATAGGGAAGATCGGGGCCATCGTACACAATGCAAGGTGTTATTGGAACGCTCGCTCCCTGCATGATAAAAAATAAAAAGATCATTGTCTGGAAAGCGCTACGCAGACTTCAATTATTTGTTTCAGTAAATAACAGTTTCTGTACCGTGTACTATCGTGAGTAATATGAGCTCGAACATGCGAGCACGTAGAAAATAGCCTTAAAACTGAGATAGGGTGATACGTGGATGGCGCTGCCGAAATTGGAGGGGAGAGGGGGGGGGGGGGGCGCTGTTCCGCTGACTGTTGGTACTCCCGCCTCGCTAGCGTTTCTGCGAGATGTCGGCTGATTGCGTGCCAATGACCGCTAGCAATGATAACAAACTAAATAAATGAGGCGCAGCAAAATCCTCTGCCGACACCACCGAGATACCGATGCGCAAGCATGGCCTGCGCATCGTGGCAGGCTACGTCACAGCCGATATCTCAGCAGCTACCTAGTCTGATGTGGCTGTTCGCGTTGATGGGAATTCGTTCACTGCTAGCGGCCACTGACACACTCTAAGATGCTGTTTCGCATCAACAATATCGAAGCGGGAGGGTCAACAGCTAGTGGAAGCGCGGCGCCCTTTCCGCTTTGTTTCCGACAGCCGCCGCTGCGAATCAGCCGACGTAAGGTTCAAGGCTGTTCGCCACGCGCTCGCGTGTTCGAGCTCATATTGTTCACGACAGTACCATTCAAAAATGAAGCTCATAACATGGCCCATATGGAACTGGAGAGAATTAACAGCTTTTCTACGTGCAATTAGCTTGTTTGGGAAAGAGAAAGTATTATTTGACAAATATCATCCGCATTTTTAAAGAAAAAGGAGCATTCTTTAGTGGCATGAAGGATTCCTGCACAGCGATAAAAAGCATATAAAGCAAAACTCTGCACAAGGACTTCTCTTCAAGGCTGCAACTTGCAGCCTTGAAGATGATTGGAGAATTTAAAATGTCTTATAAATCATTAGGCTTGTCTTTTACCAAATAATATCATTGAGGTGGTCGTACAAACTGCGTTTTTTAATGTTTGTACACGTAAAAGTATTTAGCGAAGTTACAACGCCAAAGCGAGGCGAGGCGCATATAACTCTTAATAACCACAACAAAATAATGAAAGCTAGACATAATGGAAACAAATAGAATAAAATAAATTGTGCTCGAACGCGGGCACTCAGGCGTACGCACGAAGGGGGGGGGGTGCACCCCCTAGTCAATAGGTGGATAACAAAACGGCGCGTCGTCTGCTACAGCACTTCCGGTTCTAGGAACCGTCAAGTCTCAGCTCGTCGCTGCTTCAAGTTGTGTGCGGTTCAGTGTAATCGGGGAGGAGGCAAGGTAACTGGTAACAACTGCGTCGCAGAAAGTGCGCGTTTTCTCCCCGATTACACTGAACGGCACTCACCTTGAAACAGCGAAGAGTTAGGCATCGAACCGGAAGACGTCATTTTGCTATCCACCTATTCAGATAGAGGGGGGGGGGGGGCGCAAAGTCTGCCCCCATACTTGACTTTTTAGTAAGCGGCGGGGGGAGTGGGGCAGCGATTAACCTTCCTACTTCCCTCCCCCCTGATGGGGAACCCTGCGCACGTCTAAGTGCACACTGATACTGATGCTCGAACTAGCGCTTGCACAGTTCAGGTAGTTAAGGCGATTCGGCCACACACAGACATGAAAAATTCATTCGAACACAAGTCAAGTTTAACGAACGGCTCCCCGTGCACGGGTGCCGGCATTATCAGGAAACCTATGTTACGGATGAATTAAAACGTCGGTACGAATTTAACGAAACGGAATGTATTAGCACTTAGGCGAGCTTCGCGCGGCGTACCTAAAACGAAGCAACATGCTGCGTTAAAATGACCCACACGCATCAACCCGAGCATCACGGTAGTTTTAGCGCACAAAACGAACACGGACGGAAAAGAACGACGCGGACACCACGTCGTTGTTTTCTGTCCTGTATTTCTTTTCTTGTGCGAAAAAAATGCACTTGAATTACCAACCGGCCGAAGCATACGCGCCTTAGACACGCTTGAGACTTAGAGGTAACAGGCGCCGTCACAACCCAACTATTCTTAAATCAAAATAGTGGTTCATCGAGAGCGGGGCCCCCTTCCAACACCACCGCCAACAGGAGGGCACCGCCACAACTGCGTTCAAATCCCCCTCCGAATCACAGCCGCGCATGCGCACACTGCTTTCAACACCAAACAAAGCAAAGCTTGCCCGCGCCTAATGTCACACAACTTTGCCTTCATTCCGATGAAACAATACACTCACATATGCTCGCTACGTTAACAAATGCTCACCGATCGTCAACCAGTTAAGAAAAGCTTAGTTAACGGCATTAGATCGCGCTCTCGGAGTTAACAAAGCGCTGGCCGTAGCAACGTGATAGTGGTACATACCGTTTCAGTTCGAGTGCTCCACGATATGAAGCTGCAGGTCTCCCTTTGAGTATAGTGCATCTTCGTAATAAGCAGCACTGGCAGAAGGTAAAGGACGAGCACACAGCGCACGCACACTTCAAACAACCGAAACACACCGATTGCAAAACTCGACCGATCGGGAGGCGATGCACAACACACGCAGAAAACGATGGAGTCCGGCGGCGTGTCTCAGCGCGTTGCTTAAGTTGCTTAAGTCACGTGGTGATAGAGCTGTTCCGCGCGCTGCGCACGCGCGGCGGCTGCGCCGGCCGAGGAGGTGGCGCCGTGGCGCCCCGGCCGTTGTTGGGTCGCGTGGGCGCAGCTTTCTTTCTGCGGCAGTGTTATGTTTTGTTATGCTTTACACAGTGTATTCGAATCGCAGTAAGCATTGCGACGACACAGTAAGGGCTGCTTGACTACAAGCAGGGCTTAAAGTCTCCCTTCATTGGAGGGGAGGCCCTCACAAAGCAGCAATATATATGTATATATATAATCTCAAAGAAAAGATCGCCTAGCAGCGATCTTTTCGCCGCTAAACTGATGCTGCTGTGGTCTCAGCGGCTCTGCTACGCGCAGATCGTGGCTTGTTGGAACGCGGTGCGAGCTGTCATAGCGAAGAATAAACGCAGGATTTCTCGATATATCGGTCAAGATCCACTTTCGCGGTCGTATTATCCAGTTTTGTCAAAAATGTGATGGTATTAAACTCATGAAAATGCATTATTTTCAAGGGATGTTGGCAGGAAATAAAAACGAAAACGTATTAGGCTAAAAAACGTATTATGCAGAATCAGACAGACAGACAGACAGACAGACAGAGGAACTTTATTGTGTCCTGGGACGAGGGTTCCTAAAAACCCGCGGAGGGCATCGCCCGCAAAGGGGTCGGGAGCCAAAGGCTCCCGATCGCTTCACAGGCTCCCTGGACCGCCCGGAGTTGATTCGCAAGATCCGGACTTGCGATGCATTTTAAGAATTCTGTCTTGTTGATGTGATGCTTTCTTGTGCAAACGCGCAAGCGGGGACACCGCCACATTAAATGGGAAAAAGTTGCTAGCTGATCGCAAGCTGAGCACTTTGGCGAAATGTCTGTATACACGGCCATAGTGGCCGGCGACGGGAACGATCTAGTCTGGAGGAGTCGGAGGGCGATCTCCTGGTTCCGAGTTAGCTCTCTGTGCGGATCTGGAAAGGATTTCCTGCCTAGCCTATAGTGTGAAGTGACCTCGTGAAAGGTGGTCAACGGGTCTCCGTCGGCGCCATCGCCACCCCCCTCCCCCGCAGCCGGCGGGGGGCTCGTTTGCCCGGGGCGGAGAATGAGTCCTCGCGCCCGAGCGTGAGCCACTTCGTTAGGGTTGGCGATGCCGTCGACGGAGGCGCCCATGTGGGCGGGAAACCACGTCAACTCATGGGGGAATATTGCAGATTTAGTTAAAATGCTGTGAGCAGCCAAGGAGATTTGATTGGCGTCAAACGACCTGACGGCTGTCATGGAATCGGAAAAGATGGGGCATGGATCTTTAGTTGTTAGTGCCAGAGAGATGGCGACCTGCTCGGCCACTCCGATGGACCTGGTCCTTACCGAGGCGGCACTCACAGTGCGGCCGCTCATGTCTACCACGGCGGCCACGAAGCTATTCGGTCCCGAGCGAGATGCATCGACGAAGAGAGCGTTTTCTCTTCTGCTGTTTAATCGTGTCAACGAGATTTCACTGTATATGTATGCTATAGATTAAGCGTTAGGAGAGGTGTTTGCGATGATCACAGAGCAGTGAAGCCAACTGTCTCTAAACTGAACAAATGCTTATGAATGCTAAAAAAATACATATATTATTCCGAATGTATTTCGGGCAATCATTCAGCGTGTCAATCCAATCAAGCAATAATTGAAATTATTTTGGAAATGATTTCTCAAAAAATAAATCTGGATGTAAAGGCTTAAATATATGTGAGCTGAAAATAAGTAACATCACTTGACTCACTGCATTCAGAACCTCAGGCACGACAATGCTATATTTCATTTTCACTACCACTTGACTAATAAAGTAGGCAAACTACATGCGTCTTTGCAATTACAGCAGACTTGTGATGCACAACTAAAAGAACGAAAATTGAGTGGCAAGCTTAGCAGACCAAGGTGAACCATTACTGATTCACGAGCAGGTAGCTTCACACTCAGGTGCCTCGTGAAACAGTATCCTGTGCCAAGACGCTCTGTCGAACAGGGTGGTGACCCGTGGTTTCAGGAGGCGTTGCCCGTGGTGTTCAATGTCTCAGTTAATTGCATTCAGCAGTACAACGATACCTGTTTACACCTATGGGTCAATTCCCTGCGTGAATTGACCCATAGGTGTAAAATCCAAAGAACACCCATGGGTGTTTAACAGAACATACACCCATTGTACACCCAAAAATGAAAAAAAGGGTGTGCGAAGGGTGTGCAAAGACGACATTACACCCTTTCGGATAATATTGACAGAAAAAAGGGTGTACGATAGGTGTTTTATCGCAAATACACCTATAAGGGTGTGAAACGGTTTGCAGTGTGTAAGGCATTATGTGCACTTTGTGGTGCGGTTAATGACAATGAAGAATTATGGCGTGGCTTTTGTAATGGGTAGCGACCCGGTCACTCGTTGCGCTATTGGCATTCTGTGACGCCCAGTTGTTATTTAACTCTTCTACGACGCTATATTGCATATGTTAACACGATTGCTTGCCCGATATGACGCCTGTATAGGGTGTTTTTGCGAAGGAGTTTCAAGCACCAGCGTGGCTCTGTGGTAGGATACTCGACTGTCACGCAGCGGGCCCGGCTTTAAATCCCATCCGTTCCCAGAAATTTTTTTCTCGCTTCGTTTTTTTTTCCTCTTTCGTGCGAGAGCGGTTACGGGCAGTGGCGGCGGCAGAGGTCAACTACGGCGCCAACATCGGAAAGGAGAGCGAATACAAAGAAAGAAAACGAAAGAGAAGAAAGAGAAAAGGATAGAAGGCGAGAGAACGACACCATAGAGAGAGACAGAAAGACATCGAAAAAAAGAGAAAAACAGAGAGAAAGAAAGGTAAGAAACAGAGAAAACGATAGAAAGACAGAGAAACAAACAGAGACATAGAAAGAGATAGAAAGAAACAGACACAAAAATGATAGAAAAAAAGAGAGCAAGCATAGTCTTTTATAGTATAGTATAGCAACGGGTGGGGAAGAGAGAGTTGAGAGGGTAAAAGCCAAGCCAAGCCAGGACCAGCTAGGTGCCCACCAGCTCTGCTGTCACCCAGACTCGCGCGACTTGGTGCAAGCTGGACTAATTTTTATAAAGATTCTCGGGTCTGCGAATTGCTTGAAGTAATTTATCAGTAAGCCACGGGCTTTGCGGTGACACCAAAACATTTGTTGGTGTCAGTAGCGGTAAAGTTGGTGAAGCAGGAACGCTCGAACAGATGCGCCAAACAAACGGGGGAGTTAGCAGCCGTAAGCACAAGAGAACGACGTGACCGGTCCGACTGAGTAAAATTACGCGCAGATTTCCCCCCCCCCTTCCCCCCTACGCCTCCCCGCATGTGCTCGCCTCTGGTCACAGGTAGTTTTCCTAAAGTGCCTATGCCTAAAATTTTAACTATAGCCCTTTGTAGGTTTGCCTATATTTTTGACACGATGATATAAAAATCGGCTGTGGTATACTGATATAAACTACAAAAAATAGTATAAAACAAATTTCATCAAAGTCAAGGCAGTAGATTACTGTAAAAAGTGGGACATATATGTCCCACTGACTCATGAGAGTGTTTTCAAAAAGTTGGAAAATATTGTCCCTCTGACTCATGAAGGCACCATCTCGCGATTTCATCAACCAGTATTAGGATGAAACGGCCGAAGCAAGCGGCACACAGTATCACTTCTCAACTTGTGCCGAAGAAAGTTGTGCGGACATCATTTCCACCAGTAGAAGACCACCTGCACCTGCGCCTCTTGTGAGCCTTCATAGCGCTGTGGTCTCTTCCTGTGAAGCTTACTTCACCGCATGCACCAGCCATTTTTTTTTCGTTTGCCTGCCCTAACCTTGGCTGTCAAAATTGTCGAGTACGGCTGTTGGCGCCGAGTATGTGCCTACTTTTCAAGATATATATGATATAAAGAAAAATATTTCCACGCACCAATATCCGCAGTTACGCTGAAGGATGAGCGTGGCAATTTCGCAGGGGATTAAGTGTTTCGATACATTTATCAGTCAAGTTTCCGAAGCACGCAACTTTCCGAAGACACTTAGTGACAGGAAGCTAAAGTGGCCTCTCTGAAAAACCAGAAAAAGAGGAAATTATCCGGCATTTTGACTGGTAGGTTTTTTCTACCGTAAGAAGAGGAAAATTCAGAAACTATCATAAAAATTTGTTCGAAATTCAACGCCATTGTAACACTGCTTCAGCCCTTCAAAAGCGTGGTACAGTTGAAACCCGCGATAACGAAATCCCGAGGGAACGAAATTCTCACCGCAACGAAATATTTGCGGAGCACCGGCGAACGCCCATAGGAGTCAATGCATTTCGTAACTCGCGACTACGAAAGCTATTCATCCGCAGTCTCTCATTAACGAAATTTTTGAAACACGAGTGCGCAAATAATCTACTCTCGAAACATTAACTACATTCTAAAAGTGCTGAAATGCGCTCATGCTACACTTAAATTGTGCAAAACTATCGCTACAGCGCACTTGAGAAGCAGCGCCACCATTGTTTACAAAAAAAAACATAAAGTAGGCAACAATGATGATGATGATGGCTTGCCGAAACACCTGCTCGTTATCGCGGACTACGTAGCCAAATCCACATTCCTCATGGAGTTAATGGAGTTTCGTTCGTTGGCTTGGCTCTGTGCTTGGCTTTGTCGACTTTGAGCGCACATGGTCTCGTGTGTGGAGCCATTTGTGGAGCTTGGTTGGCTTGGTCGCTTGGTGCAACGTGAACTGTGTGTTGCGATTGCTTCGTCCGATTTCGCTGCCTGCGAAGATGCCGCCCAGAACGAAAAAAGCGGAAGTTCATCACGCTGGAAGATAAGGCTTCAATCATCAGTGAGGTGGAAAAGGGCAAGAAAAAAATGGACGTCACCGAAGAATTCGGCGTTGCGTGCTGCTCGCTATCCAAGATTCTGCGCTGATCCGCGCTGATCCAGCGGAGCCGGAAGAAGGTTCGCCGGTAGGCGCACTTGATGACGGTACTCGTGGCAGCGCAGTGCCGCTTTCACTGACCAGTGCGTGGGGCGAACCTATTTTGCCGTGGCAAACGACATTCCCGATCGAGAGGCATGAAATTGCTGCATGGTAAGGCCCGCCAAAGCAAACTTACTGACTTTTGGAAATAAAATGTGTTTTTTTGTAAATTCCATGTCTTTTCAGCCGCATTCTCGCGCCAACGAAATTCCCGCAAGAGCGAAATTTTGTGCTTTCCCCGCCGATTTCGTTATTGCGGGTTTCAACTGTAAAAGAATTTACTCGAGATTACGAAGACTTAAGACATGAGTGACTTATTAGCGTTGCCCTAATGCAACGGTTGATGTGGGAGCAAATTTTTTCTGCAGACGGAAAAGTGGGATGTGTGTCGCGCTGTCGCACAAAGGGCTATAGGTGTGCGAATATTCGATTCGAATGGTTGGGTATTCGATTCGATTCGCAGGACACTTTTATAATTCGAAATACGCGAACACCACAAAACTTCAGAGCAAGTATTGAAATCAGTGCAATGAATTACACAACTATGCTGAATTTTGCAAAATTTTATGCACAAATCGTCCCAGTTGCCACATCCCCCCCCCCTCACAATGTGAGCTTTTGCGAATTCTGTGCCAGTATTAGATCAGAGCATGGCATTGTGTGTGAGGCTTGGCACGCTAATGCAATACAGTGCTGAATTTCTATCGATAAGAAACACCGAAACAAAAGTGAAATTTAGAAGAAACGTATAAAAATAAGGAAATCCAGAATTGTTCTGGGTTTTATTGCGATGTACACCTGCAGTGATCTTCGTTCCGATCCGTTGTCATTGTTACTCCCAATTGAAAAAGGAAGTTTATGGGATTAAACTATGATGACAAGATTAACACATCAGGGCTATAATGTGTTTAGTGAGAGGCTGTTTTCGTTGTCTCGAGGAATGGTGACATGCGTAACGGTGTCACTGCTTCCTGAACATACCAAGCAGCTATCAATCTTTCATGGCAACATTAAATAAGAGCATATTTTGTACTGTCAAGCAATAGTGTTGTACAATGCATAAATTTCCTGTGTAATATTTGCTGTACAACTAACCCAATTTTTTTCATATCTGGTTGGTGAAAAAAAAATTTTTGCAAAAGTGAGTAGCTGTGCTATTCGTGCTCGAAAATATTCGATTCGCACTTGGTGTTCATTACTGGAATTCGCATAGGAGTTGGAAATTTGATATTCGAAAACTCCTAATTTTCACCACTAAGACCGCTGCTGCTGTCGAACAACTCCTTTAATGCCTTGTAACGTCCAGGCACAGTCACAGATGTAGAAAAAATCAGACACGTTGTGCACTTTTATTTCCAGCCATGGAGAGTACATTTCTGCAAGAAAGAACTTACTGGCGTATCAGATACACCCTAATTAGTATATAGAAATTAATTTAATCATTGATTAGATAAGTTGTCCATAGTCGACAACTTAAGCTTTTCTTAATGGTAAAGCTAGCTTTCTTGCAATGCAGTTTGTCCAACTAATGGTGGCCAGCCACTTACTGCAAACAGCGCGTTCAAGCGCAGCTTGCTTGCGCTATGACGCGGAAAACGTATACACAGCTCTCTTGATATAAACACGCATAATAGACAAGCCCCAGCACGTGCAACTCGGACCTCGTCTCCACTTGGAGGACGACAGGTGTCGCTGTTAGTTGGGCGAATATGCAGCGCAAAGAAGCCCACTTTCGGATTATGAAAAGGGTCTCTTAATGAAACACATCAAAACGGAACTTTGGGTTTCGTGTTAAGTTTCCTCGTTTTAATCGGCATCTTGAGTTACAAAATCCGAGTATCATATAGATACATTGGGAATAAAAAGTTTAAGGTGGTTTAGAAGATATACTAATATCCAGCTTCTTAACATGTTACCGGCATTTGCGAGGCATCAACAGAATCCGCTCAAGCATCAATTTGCTTTTCACGCATAGCGACTGTGAAAAGTGGAGCAGGACACGTAGCCAGTTTGCCCACAAGTTCTTTTCGAGGGGGCATAATGAACAAAATGACATAGGCGTTGCTAAGCTAACGTGGCTGCTCACACTGCTGCATTGAAAGTTTTATTTGATGAGACTGGAAAGTAATGCGAAAGTTATACAACTGGATTGACCGCATGCTCGCTGACAATATCGGTATTACATTTAGACTCTCAATTAACACGTTAACTGGAGACTGCAAAGCAGCAAGATGAAACTAATGATAGAGCACCAGCTGAACAGAAAATGCGCCTTGCGTTTTCTTCTGGGCACCACGCTCAGGGCTGACAGCAACTATTGTGCTTGCCCACTGGACGACGTAACTTATCGTGGTTTTCAAGTCGCGTTAACTTGACCTTAACAGTATTGGAATGGCGAATTGTTCTTCTCGTTGCACACAGTCGTTGTTCATTGTGTTACTACGGTCAGAGCAGTCCGCTTACAGCATGCCATGTGGAGGGAGTGTGAAAAAAAACGAAAAAAAAAAAAAACGCTGAATGCCGGAACATGTATCGCGTGGACCTGTTCTTTAACGCCACTTGAAAAGCCAGCAGGGTGCTGTAGCGTTAAATATAAAGTAAAATTTTAAATATATTCTTTATCTCCAGTAGACGACCTTCATAAGAAAAAAAAAGTAAACGGCGTTTGCAAGGTATTGTGCCCGAAAATTACAATCGCTACCGGAGAACTATATAATAACCAGCGGTAGGGCACAATTTCGCAGTTCCGCAGGAAGCAGCCGCCATGAAGGCCTTCGTTGCAATCTCCCTCTTGTCAGCAGGTGAGGCTATGGAAGTGCTGTACTAGGTTCAAACTTGAATTTCTGAACGAGAACATTCAAGGGACATTTAAAGACAGAGATGCACTCCCATTTATATTCGTTATTGTTTATGTTTACAATGTTCTCATTATTTTCATTCCAGAAGAAAAGTTCATTGATTACTAGCCAATACCATATAAAAAATCACACCATCTCCCGCTAAAGGGGACCATGAGGCGATGCGAAGCAGCGTTTCGGCATGTCGAGCCCGCGTTCCAGAGGGGGAGTGGGAGCGGAGAGGGGGAGAGGGAGATGGGGAGGGGAGAGGGTGAAAGGAAAGAGGAGGAGTGGGGAGGGGAATTGGGAGAGGGGGTGAGGAGGTTTGTGGAGAGGGTTTGCGCATACGCAGTAAGGGTGGTCACGCCGCACACCACCACCACCACCGGATTGAACTCCGCCATAAGATGCTTCGCATCTAATAAAGTACAATTTTGAAATTTTGGGCCCAAACTGTACAGTTGATAATCTCACTGCAACAACGTAGACTTCGTAACACTGCCTACTATACGAGTTTGACTTGCTTTAGTACAAGAAAAGTTAACAAAAGCAGCTACGGGTTCTGGCGCGATTGTCGTGAATGCAAATGTGTGCCTTTCTCCCACAAATAATCATTGATGGGACGAAGCTTAGACATATAACCACCACACGCCACTGCGTGAAGCGTAAATGGACGCAGCTATCTGTCCTTTCATATTGCTTGAATATGTAGGCTTGAGATTGCGGAGCCATACTCGAGGTAAGACTGGCACGATAGTTCTCCATAGGTCTGACTTGCGCAGATACCAAGCCCTGGTCGTCTAAAGCTGATGTATTAGGTTGGACACCACGTGCTGTCAGGAGACTGAGTAATTGGCGTAGTGCAGTGTGGAGCTTTCAGTAACCTAACAATTCAGTTGCACGCGCTGCGCAGAATGAATTCGTCGTAACCAGGAAGTGCAAACAGTAAACTGCATGTTTTTGCTTGAAAGAAAGCAATTGCGTTACCCGCTCTAATGCTTTTTAGTGGAACGAGCACTGAGTGAAGCTCTTGTTCCTCTTTCAAGCACTTCCGGTCGAGCAGTTACTTCCGGTTTTCTGAATGTTCAGAAAAAGTCTTCTAAAAATAGAAATCGATGGTTCTGGTACAGGTTAAGAGTGATATCGGATACATTTGATATCGGAGCATAACTTTACTTAAGATAAGGGTCAATTAACTCTCAGAATAATTATTCAATATTACTTGACTGAGTTCAGCGAAATATTGCGAGCAGCTGGGATCGTTGCGGCCCCTGGCGGAGCAGATCTCATCCACGCGCTTCTTTTTACGTGGCCTCTGAGATTAGCTTCGGCAGTGCGACGAAACACAAAGTTTATCCAAGGACACACGAACGCCGACCTGCGAGCGCTACTACCAGACACCCAGGACAAGGATTAGGGTCGCCTCCAAATTTTAACGCGACAGCGTCAAAGAGCTCATTTCGCAGAAATTCCGGTGTCGGCAGCGTTGGCGTCTTTGGTTATTAGCGAAAAATCAGCGTTGTCCGTGAGCGAAAATTCGAGGTAGATGCAAATAAAGAAATAAGAAATCTTCGGTTCCGGGTGGGACCGGAGATTCGAACCTGCGACCCCTCGCTCTATGGCGCGATGCGTTTAGCCGCACGGCCACCACGCATACATCCTCCAGCATGCTAACGGTGAGTTATTTATATACACTATTTAGTGTTGGTGGTACTCGTATCGCCTTGACAGAAAATCTACGAGATGGCGCAAAGGGCCCCCGGGCGCGCTTTCCGTGTTCTGTAGCGCCGCATGTATGGATATAGGAGCCGGAGGGCGTCCGCACTTTGGCTTTCCTTGCGGCACGGTTTAGATGTCCATCGAGAAGCGACGCCAGGCTAGCGATTGGGAAGACGATAGGAACACGGTCCAATTGCGCTATCACGTTCTACTCTTGAAAGCGTAGCTCAAGCGTCCCGCAAGTTCTTTTTTTTTTATGCACTCGAACTCATTATGTCACAGAACGCCGTTTCACATAGAGAGAGACAAATGAGAACATATTACTTTCTATAAATATAGACTGATAGCACGTGCGTGGGCGGTTACGTGTCATTGTACAGACGTATGAGTTGTTAGGCAATTATCACAATTACCGACTAGTGAGGAAGGGCAGTTCTAGTGCGTATGCCTGAGAGACGTCACGTAAGCAGGTCTGCTCTGAAGCTGTTTATATCGATGTAACTTTCACAAATTATTACAAGTGCGAGAATATTCAAGGATTTCGAATATCGGATCGAATAGCGCCCTGTGCTATTCGGTATTCGTATTATCAATAGCAGCTATCCACAAATATCAGTATTTTTTGGAATGGTTTACGAATATTGTAACACTCAAATGAATACGGCAATACGTGAAAAACTGCAATACATATTATCTCCTCGGGAACAGTATAGCCATAAAACGCCGGAGGTTATGCAGTGCAGCAGGCTGCGTCGCTCGTGGAGCTTGTCATTTATACGATTGTAGAGAAGCATTGGAACGCTCTAATTCATTCGAAACTTCGCGACTATCATATCGCTGCTGACGAAGCTCCTCGGAAGTAATGGGACGCTCAATTCGTGGTCGTCAGAGTCCGACGAAGCTTTCGCGAAGCTCCGTCGTTTGTTGACGTCGCCTCCCATACTACGCCACTACGACCCTACGGCACCTACAGAGGTACACACAGACGCCAGCGGTGTTGGCCTTGGCGCTGTCCTTGCGCAGCGCAAGCCAGGGTTCCCTGAATATGTCGTGGCATATGCAAGTCGTACGCTTACCAAAGCCGAGACCAATTACACCGTCACCGAAAAGGAATGCCTGGCGATTATCTGGGCCCTTACGAAGTTCCGACCTTATTTGTATGGTCGCCCCTTTGATGTCATCACCGACCACCATGCACTATGCTGGCTGTCATCATTGAAGGATCCATCAGGCCGCCTCGCCCGCTGGGCACTTCGCCTACAGGACTACGACATCCGCGTGCTGTACCGCAACGGACGCCAGCATGCCGACGCCGACGCACTCTCGCGCTCCCCCTTGCCTGACGACAATACCCACACCTCAATGTCTCACAATGCTGTTTCTTCCATCGACATTCACACCATCGCTACCGAACAGCGCAAGGATCAGTGGATCGCTTCACTGATAGACTTGCTCACTGATCCATCGGCAACACCATCCACTCGCGCGTTGCGTCGTCAAGCCCATCATTTCGCCATTCGCGACGACCTCCTTCACCGACGCAATTACAACGCCGACGGCCGCCAGTGGCTACTAGTAATACCCCGCAGTCTGCGATCTGAAATATGCGAATCGTTCCACACTGATCCGCAGTGTGCGCACTCTGGGGTATCGAAAACATACCACCGCATTCGCCAACGGTACTTTCGCCGGGGGATGTACTGTTACGTGCAGAAGTTCGTTCGCTCCTGCATCGATTGTCAGCGCCGCAAAGCTTCAACGCACCAGTCACCAGCAGGTCTGCAACCTTTACCTTGCCCTGACCGGCCGTTTGGGCGCGTTGGCATCGACTTGTATGGGCCACTCCCTCTGACTTCGGCTGGTAACCGCTGGGCCATCATCGCTGTAGACCACCTTACGCGATACGCCGAAACTGCCGCCCTCCCAGCGGCTACAGCGCGCGATGTAGCCTTCGTTCTGCTCCGCCGGTTCATGCTGCGCCATGGTCCACCCCAGGAGCTGCTCAGCGATCGAGGCCGTGTCGTCCTGTCGGAAGTCGTCGAAGCCATCCTCAAAGAGTGCAATGTTGTTCACCGCAAAACTACTGCTTACCACCCGCAGACGAATGGGCTCACGGAACGCTTTAACCGCACGCTCGGCGACATGCTCTCGATGTATGTCGCCGCCGATCACACAAATTGGGATTCCATCCTACCTTTTGTCACCTACGCCTACAATACCGCCCCTCAAAGCACCACTGGTTTCTCACCATTTTTCCTATTGTACGGCAGGCACCCGTCGCACACAATCGACACAATCCTTCCATACAAGCCGGATCGATCTGAGTGTGCGCCTATTTCTGCCACAGCCAGATTTGCTGAGGAGTGTCGCGAGCTTGCGAAGACCTTTACTACGCAGTACCAAGAGCGGCAGAAAAGCATCCGCGGTGAGACCAACACTTCTGCACCCACGTTCCTACCTGGAGCACTCGTATGGCTCTCGGTCCCTACCACTGCAACTGGCCTCTCTTCCAAACTGCTGCCCAAATACGAAGGCCCCTACCATGTCGTCGAACGCACATCCCCGGTCAACTACCTGATTGAACACATCGACCTATCTTCCGACATGCGCCGTCGAGGGCGCGACATTGTCAACGTGGAGCGCCTCAAGCCCTACCATGACCCGCTCATAGTGACCAGCTGTTAGGTCGCCAGGCGGCTCCCTTTTCGTACCCGGGGTGATTGTAGAGAAGCATTGGAACGCTCTAATGGGTCGTCCTCTCAAGCGCCTCCTAGTGGGTCACCCTCTTCGCCTATTCTCGGAGAGCACGCCCCTCGTGCTCGTGCTCGTGAGAGCCTGCGAGTTTGCGTTCTGTCGTTGTGCATCGTCGCCGTCAATCTCGCCGTCAATAAACGTCTTAACAAAGGAATTATTACTTGCTCCCTGCGACGAGCTATAAGCATGAAACGAATCTGCTAATTTGTACCTGGTACTTCATTCGCGCTTTCAGTGCTGAAATCGCGATTATTTAGACGGGAACAACATTTTATATTAACTATAACAACGTGTGCTCAGTATACGAAAGGTGTTTTAAATTCGATTTGGTTTGTTTCGCTCGGAACACTATTCGCTGCGTATTTAATTAATTCTCTTCGCATACCCCTATAAAAATTATTCATCATAAGTAGTCCCAATCGGAGAAGTGAGCAGATCTAGAACACTTAGTCGAGAGTGTTGCAGTTTCGTACTGAACACTGACGTACATCTTGCCCCTTAGAGAAACCCCGTCCATGAATGCAACGTGTAGTCGACGGAAAAGGTAACCATTGAGACTACATCATTCTTCGAAGCGGCGCTACTCCAGTGTGTCAGTGTAAGCCTACCAAATGAATGATAAAATTATTGTATCTCAAACGGTGCACCAGGAAGAGCACAGAAGACCAGGAAGCAGGGCGCTCAACCAGAAAAGTGCTTGTGGTTGGCTACCAAAAGCTCACTAGTCCGCTAGTGTCCACTAGTGCAGTGCACTAGTGTACTTATTTATTTTATTTTATTTACATATACTGCCGTCTCATTGCGAGACATTGCAGGGGTGGGTACAGAAGTTGCTTGCAAATCAGGCATAACATAAAACAAATTAGCATACAAATGAACGCTAAACTGCGTGATTTAACAAGCACATAAAAAGCAAGTTATGCTAATACACGTATACCAAATAAACATTGCATGAAATAACACTGGTTAGATGGTACAAAAAGGCACAAATATACATAAAGCGCACCGCACATTTAGAACTCGAGAGGCACATGTCGAGTTTTTTCTGCAAATTGTGCGGCAGGTAACTGGCGAAGTGCACCATCAAGACCATTCCAGAGTTCGACTGTGGAAGGGAAGAATGAGTATTTAAAACTATTTAAACGTGGGCGGAATGAGACAAGATTAAGAGGGTGATAGCTTCGAGTAGCACGAGTATAGGACGCTTCACGAATGAAACTGGGGCCGCGATAACTGATGAATCATGAACAATCTTATGTAGAGGGACAAGCCGTTCGGACGTGCGTCGGTGCGCTAGTGTTTCAAGCGATAAGTTATGTGCATGCGATGAAGGAGAAAAGTGGCGATCGTATCTGCTATATATAAACCTTATGGCTTTCCTTGGCAAAGATTCCAACTTGGCTACGTCACAAGAGAAGTAAGGGGACCAGACAACCGACGCGTACTCCAAGATTGGTCTGATTAGGGTTTTATACGCAGTTAATTTGCAGTCCTCAGTAGCATCCTTTAATGTACGGCTTAAGTAGAATAGTTTGCGAAGGGCCTTCGGGTGAATGCGGTGTATGTGTTTCTGCCATTTCTGATTATGTGTGAAAGTCACCCCAGGGTTTTTAAACTCATCTACGTGTGCAATGTTAGTTCCACTGTAGCCCTAAGAAAAACGTAACGGCTTAACCTTATTGGAGAAAGTCATAGAGACTGTCTTCGTTAGACGAATTGCTGCTTTTTCTGACGAAATTCTGCAGCGATGAGCTCTTATTTTTTTCAGAGTTCGCCATGGCAACTTCCTGTCTTAAATAACACAACAGCCGCACTTTCTGCGCACTCGGCATGCTTAGTTATGATATTGCCTCGACCGCAACCTTGAATTTTGATGACAGATATCGCAAACTACGTGTGTTTTGGGGGAGTTCTAAAAAGAAAACACGGATGCAATAAACTGTGACCTCCTACAACTTTTGCATACAAACTGCCCCCAAGCGATTAATTAAAAGGCAATTAACGAGCCTTTGTAGTTAATCATTGCACAGTAACTTTAGTTGCGGCACAGAATTCCCGCCTTGATGTAGATTCCGTCTGTGAAGACGAAAGGTGCCTGACTGTGTCAACATATTTATAAAATATCCGTGTTGTCTAAAAAACACCCTGTATATATCCCAATCTTACTAAAGGTGCTCCATATATACGTTATTTGATGTCAGTCATTTCTTGGCAGAATATTGCATACCAAATATGATAGACTTAAGATTTCTATTGCACACTGCAGAACATTAATCCTATCATCGGCTCATAAAATCAGCATCTCCTAGGAGGACAAATCATCGTACCTATTTATGCAGAATTTTTTCCACGGAGCTATCGGTAAGTAACGCACACACATTTATCAAGCAAAAAAGAAAAGGATGCATTGTGAAAGCCTCCTTCACAAGGAATCTCCAATTAACATGTATTTCACCAGCTGTAAGGTTGCGAGCGCATCTCTATTTCAAAGACGTTGCCGTATCTCAGCCACCAGTACCTGATATAGCAAAATATGTGCACTAATGCAAGTATCTGGGTAGCAAATATTTCTTTTCTTTTTCTCGATTTCAGTATCCCTGGCTTATGCTGCGCCAAGATCCGCGTCAAAGTCTGACTTGGGCGTTAGCTTCGGCGCTGGACCTTTCGGAGCAGGATCGGCTGGACTATCTGGGCCTGTTGGCGCAGGCCTTTCAGGTGGAGCAGGCCCTAGCAGTTCATCCGGATTTAGTGCTCCTGGCGGACTAAGTGTAGGAGTTGCAGGTCTCCCGAGTGCTTCCAGCTCTTTCTCTGGAGGTTTCGGTGGTTTGGCTGGCGGTTTCCCTGGCGCCTCTGCTAGCGGCCCGAGTGCAGCATCCTTCTCTGGTTCTGGTCCTTCCGTCGGTGCCCGCCCTGAATCAGCTGGAGCTCCTGGACTTAGCGCTGGAGTCTCAGGTGGCCTAGCTGGTGCCCATGGAGCCTTCCTTCCTAGTGGAGGCGTCTTTGGTTCATGGGTTCCTGGCGCCTACAACGTATGGCCAGTGTACAGCCCAGAATATTACGGATACGGTGGCGTCCCTCTTGTTGGCGGATATGGCTACGGTCCTTTCGTAGGCGCCTTCGGTGATAGCGGTTTCTGGGACGGCCTCGGTGGTTATGGCTACCCTGCCTTCGGAGGCTCCTGGCTTCCGTATGGTTTTGGAGGCTTTGGAGCTTCTCCGTCTGCGGCTGGTTCCGCTGGCTCTGGCGCCTCTTCCTCTGCATCAGGTTCTCTCGGCAGCCGGGGCGCAGCTGGAGGCTTTGGAGGAGTATCTGGAGCAGGAGCAAGTGGATCTGCCGGTACGAGAGGCCTCAGGTAAGAGCATTTCGGCGAATGTCATAATTATGTACGTGCGTCTCACTCAATGCTTCCATTGAAGAGCACGTTGACGACAATACATTCTTACTGAATACCTTCATGTATGTTCTTCCAACATGTTAAGAGGCATAGCTTTTGTTATCTAAAAGTGAGAAATACATTATTTCTGCATACAAAATGTGTGAAATAATTTACGCAACTAAAACCGTAACCCAGCGGTTTCCTTTATTGCTCTTTGGCCCAAAGCTGCCAAATGCTGCAACAGATCGCTTACTTGACGTGGCCATCCTGCTTCAGCTTGTCAACATCTCAAATCTTCTGACCACCACACTTGATAGAATATCAGTCACTCTCTGCCTGTGAAACTAACAAAAAAGAGGGTATTAGGGATATTAATACCAAGGGCTAACTGAAAGGCCCCTTCTGGCTAATTCAATCCAAAAAGACATTCGCTTTCCAGTTACCAACGAAAGCTATGGCAGAATTAAATTTTTGAACAGGTTTCTTAACTCGAAACACCTTCCAGATGGACTTCCTTATCATTACTATATTAGAGAGGTCTGGTTGGTTCATGCTTATTTTAAAAAACGAGTAACAGTAAGGCACACATGACAACGGCGGAAAAAACGAAGCGCTGGTTTAATTATTTGTTTAGGAAAGTGCAGGTTTTCGCTGGAAGTAGTGAGAAGTGGGCCAAGCATAAAGAGTGGGCGAAGCCAGGAGGCAGGATCTCCTTTTACTTCCTTCGTGGGTATTGTTAAACGCCCAAATAAATGAAATTAAAACCTTTGTTTGTTCCCTCCCTTCTCCAAAACACTCAGCTGTTCCTCGTTTTTAAATAAACATTAATGCGTCTTTTAGGTATTTCATGCAATTTTTCACGTTTTTTGATAGCTCATTCAAACGGTAACGTCAAGCAATACCTAATATCCTATTCACCAAAGCCAACTAAACTTCTCAATATTTTGCTTACTTTCTAGCCAACCATCAGCCAAGCTGAACTGACATCCTACCTTGTACACTCTACACGATCCAATGTAAGTTGGTGCTTCAATAGCAACTCTATCTTTAGCTCCTTATACTAATAAATACTACACTAAACAGTTCTGCACTATCTATAAATACATTTGACATAACTTTGATCCACTGACGAAAGCAAATTCTTCATTAACTGCTAAGCTTTCTTCCTGGCAAACCTGAGTGGTTATTTTGTTGCACTGTACTGCACGCAGGTAAATTATGCCTTGGCCTCTCGCAGTTTCGCAGAACTGATTTTTCATACTCACTGCCCCTGAGCTAGGAATTGTCCCTTAACTTAATCTCGCCCTGTGAGCCAATAGCCTCCCGCTTAGCTCCTACGGTAGAGTGACTGCAATCGACAGCTGTTGGTGCCTGGTACAACGCAAAGGACCAAGACGAATATTTTCTTTCTGAGAAACCAATACGGGCTGTCCGTGTAGCTTTTCGCTACAACCGAGAGCATCAAAATTACTACTCTCATTTAAACGAATATTTCTAGTTCATTGGGAGCAGTATCTTAATAGTTCGGTCTTAATTTTTTTTTTACTATTGACAACCAAGCTTAGCTTAAAAAGGTGCATCCTATTTTAAAGTTATCCAGATACTGTCAGCTTATTTAGAATCAACTACTACAGGCTGCAAAGCTTATTTTTATTGGACAGGTTCAAACTTTGTTCTTACAAGGTTTACTTTTCACTTCCAGCCTAAATCTCGGACAACTAAAGAATCCAACAAGACGCTTCAACGTGTTAAATAGACAGTTCCCCAGCACGCGTTCAAGAATCACACAATGAATAAAATAGCCCAGTTCCTAATGAAATAAAGTTCTTTGTAGTAATTTCTGTGACTGAAATGTTGAAAAGGCACAATTACATTTCACTACGATTTTGCAAGATATCGGCAGCCTGGCGTCATGCTGTAACTCACCAACGATAGCTGTAAATATCATTCAACAACGTAACGATTTGTGCAACGAAAAAACGCTTTTCGCTTACCCTAGTCAGTTTATCACTAAACGGAGAAAAAATAAGATCTTGCTGAAGTAGCACACATTGCCATCTTAACACCAAGCATCAATTCGATATACCTGAACTCAAAACGGTATTCCGTGTGCCTTTGAAGACATAAGGAAGAGAATAGCATATAGAAAAGGGGATAGCGGATAGACAAGTGCTGCGAGCAGCACGTAACCAGCTGAAGTACCACTTCAAGAGGCCGCAACAAAAGAAACGATAGCTTTGTCTGGAAGATAACGCAATTAAAGGGACACTAAAGAGAAACAATGAATTGGTTTAGATTGATAAAGTGTGCTCGGAGAACTCTTGTGTAGTTTATTGCACCACCATAGGTTTATTATTAGAGGAGAAAACCAAGTTCAAAGTTTCATTTTTAAATTTCGCGCCGAACTTTGTAATTCGTGACGTAAAAGACTTCAAAGAGCATTTAACGTATTTTGGCGCCACTGACTCGACGAAATTTCCACAAACTCGTTATGTCAAGTCTCTGGCCCCCTCAGAGGACAACGTACTTCGATTTAACCGATTAGGAACTACGTAGTGCCAAGCAGGCGCCGTCAAAAAATATGTGACGTCACGGCAAATGGTGCGGGAATTCCAAGGTGGCGTCGCCACCTGTATTTTCTTTTTGCGCATTTTCTCGCTTATTAAGCGTATTCGCGCAGAGAGCGTGGTGTTTTTGGTATCGTGGAAGACTACTTTACTAATGCGAGAAAAATCGTTTTGCTCTTTAGTGTCCCTTTAAACATCAGCAGTGGTTCCGTGTACGAATACAACCGATGAGCGAAGCTCCTTAGAAATGGGGCGCAAACGACCATGTACGTTTTGAAACTGTTTTTTTTACATATGTACATACAAACATGGTTTTCGATGAATGTTACTGTCGTTTATTAACGCGATTGCGCAACGCGCGCCGAACGCCACGCGCGCTCATTGTCTTGTTGCGCCGGCGCCGGGTGGGGTGAGTGTCTGCTACTACATTCGACAAAGCACCCGAGTGGGCTAGAATGATGATTGTCATATCACAATCCACGATAAAGGCGGTGAAAGTGAACACGGCCATTATAACTAGTTGTGCACAGAGCTCATTTCTTTTAACCTCGAATGTCTGGTGCGCTAGAACCAAACCACTCAAGGCCTAAACATTTCCTCTTAAATCACCGGCCACTGCAACCCAAAGCGATGCTTAAGAGAAGAGAGCTTCAACGGCGACGGCGGGGGGCGGGCCTAAGGAGCTTCGCTCCTAAAAAAAACGCCAGGCCTGCGCTGAAACCGCAGCACAGTCACAGCGAAAGCTGGAAGAGCGGCGTTTCTAGAGCCCTTTGTAAGCTGTCTTGGGGCTACAATACAAGTATGCTAGAAAGGTACCCACTACACCATAAATCACAATTTTTGTGAAGTTGGGAAGCTCCTACTAAGCCATTACTCGTCATTCTGCGGAGAAGCGAGGCACTAGCTACACGTCTTTAAGGCATTATGTGCACTTTGTTTACGCGACGACTGATGACGATGAAGAATTATGGCTCAGCCCTTTGTAATGGGTTGGAAGCTTTACACGGCCCAAAAGTTATGTAATTTGCATTGGGTGACGCCCTGTCGCTATTTCCTTCTCCCGTCATGCTGTATAACATACGTTGACGTGGGAGAGAGACGGGGGGGGGGGGGCGAAGAACTTTACTGAGACCCCGAGGAAATGGATCATGCGCTTATGGGCTTCCTTGGCAAACAATACAAGTGCAATTGCGAGGAACCCACTACGCTATAAATCAATCTAATTTTACTGAGACCCCGAGGAAATGGATCATGCGCTTATGGGCTTCCTTGGCAACCAATACAAGTGCACTTGCGAGGAACCCACTACGCTATAAATCATTGTAATTTTTGAGAAGTAGGGCAGCAGGCACTGTGCCATTTTTCGTCATTCTACGGAGAGCCGTGGTACCTGCATGTAAGGCATTATACGCACTTTGTTGATACTGTGCCTGATGACGACGAAGAATTATGACATAGCCCTTTGTAATGGGTTGGAAGCATTCAACAACCTACTCGTTGCGCAATTCGCATTGTGTGATGCATGGTTGCAGAATTCGCGTTGTGCGACGCTTGGTGCTTATTTTACTTTTCTACCACGCTATATTGCATATGCTAATGTAATTCCTTCCCGACATGAAGCCTGTATAGGACCTTTTTGAAAAGCAGTTTGAAGCACCGGCATGGCTCAGAGGTTGAATACTGGGCTCCCACGCAGAGGGCGCAGGTTCGAACCTCGTTCCATCCTGGAATTTTTTTCTTATTTCATTTTTTTTCTTATTTCAAGCGATACTGGTTACGTACACCGGCGGCGGACAACTACGGCGCCAAAAACGGCCAGTGAAATGATCTCATAACAGCTTTCGCTGTAAAAAATTAGGGCACCTACGTGCGTAGACTGAGGAAACAGCGGAGCTGATGGCGTTCCCGTCCTCCTTTTCCCACACATCACTCCTCCTCATCCTCACTTTCTCTTTCCTCCCCCTTGCTATACTGTACTATTCATTGCTATCATATGCTTTACCCTCTCCTCCTCTCTCTCCTGCTCACGTCACTTCCATTTCCCACCCCTTGCTATACTATACTATACAAGGCTATGCTATGTTTTACCCACTCCCCTCCTTCTTTCCCTCCTCCTTACCCTCACTTCCGCTTCCCACCTCCTTGGTATACTATACTATGCATGGCTATGTTACGCTGAGAGCTGCTTGGCACATAGTCCTCTTTCCCACCCATTTGTATGCGAAAGTGTACATGGTTACGCTATGGTTTACCCTCTTACCTGCTCCTTTTCCTCCTCCTCACCCTATCATCAGTCCTCCTCACCCTCACTTCCCTTTCTCACCCCCTTGCTAAACTATACGGTACAAGGCTGACATGCTTTACCCTCTCCCCATATCATTCCTTCCTCCTCACCTTCACTTTCCTTTACCACCCCCTATTGGCCGCGAGATCGAGCAGAGTCGGCACCTAGCGGCGAGCGGACGAAACCCCGTGGTGTGGATGGCTCCTTGCGTCGTCTGCTAGCCACACCGTGTTCGCATGTGTGCGTACGTCATGCACGTCCTCATATTACAGTTTAATCCGTTGTGCTAGCACTGTATCAAATGCTCGTACGTGTGCCTACACAATATACATGAGCATTTCGCCTTACAACACTAGTATGCATTTTAATAAGTGAGCGCATGCACGTGTCGGTATGGCGCTCTGTCTAAACCATCGTACCGCCCATTCGCCAAAATCATTTCAATGTGAGTACCACTTTGTCTTTCAAGCACATCACATGGTGCATTTGGCGTCGTCTTAAACGGAAAAAAAGTACTAAATGTCGAGGTGTGAATGCAGAATTTTAGCGACACCATCTCGTGAAGTGTTGGCGATTTGGAAATCCTTTTAATACCGCAAAGCATGAACTAGCGTCTGCAGAGGCTGGTTAGCGGCAAGAACTGAAGCCACGCATTTCTATAGCAGCACGCGTATTCATGCAAACAGAAAAGCAGAATGCACAAGGTTTTACTTCATCTAATTACGCAGAAATGCAGGCTCTCTTTTCTTTTTTTATATAGCCGCTAGAGCAAGAAGTAAATACTTAATTGACTCAGTCGCGCTACACTATTTATATTGTGGTATAGGCAAAACAATTTAAACACGTGCAACTAAAGCAAGAAAAAACATCGCTGAGCACAGTGCAAAACACGAATGCGACCGAAGGCCAGTACCCCATTGATTGGCAGATTGCGCTTCTCTCACATGTAATAGGAACGTCAGGCCGGTTTCGTGCATTAATGTGGCAGTGGAGGTCGCATACATTACCATTAGGCTGCAGTCAACGCGCTTTATTCGCCGACAATCAACCCAAACCGCCTACGGCGAAGCGCCGCTGCGTACATTTGCATACGCGCCGCCGACCACCTATTGGCCGCGAGATCGAGCGGAGTCGCCGCCTGGCGGCTACTGGCTGAAGCGCGCCTAGTATGGATTGCTCCATGCGTCGTCTGCTAGCCGCGTTGTGTTTGCATGTGCACGTACGTCATGCAGGGCCTCAAAAGGCGGTTTGTTCCGTTGCGTTGGTGCAACTTTAACCGCTCGTACGTATGCCTAACAATATGTAAAGAAGCATTTGGCTTTGATCGGCTGTATATGTACTGTAATAAGATCATTGAGTGCACTTGTCGAGAGTGCTGTGTGTGGTCGTCGTACCGTCCGTTCACGAGAGTCATATCAGTGTAGGTGCCACTCTGTGGTTCAAGCGCATTGCAAAGTGCACTTGGCGTTGTCCTAAAGATCAGAAGTATTAAATCTCATGTGAATATAGCCTTTTAGCGGTTCGGTGGTAAAAAAAAAAGGCTCTCATGCACTTGCGCGTTGTGGTTAGGTGTACAATTTCGGGACTGTCGTTTATAGGTTACGCGACGAGCTTTAGTTGTGTACGGTCCTGGTCCCACTGCAGAGAAATATTTCTGTCAAGTCACGTCTGACACTTCGGTACTTAAATTGTCCCCTAAACAGAACAGAAAATGGAATGACACGCAAATCGCAAAACTGAGTTGCCTTGCGCAATTATAACTTGTGGCGAAATGTATACAAGGACACCCGTGTACTTGCGAGGTAGCTTATGCCTGTCAAATTTGCGCTGTGGCAAGTTCAGTGTCGGAAGTGCGTCAGGCCTCAATCTCTTCCGCGAAAACCCTTAAAAAAATAGAACGAGCGAGAAAAATATATTCATCAAGACAAGCAGTGGCGATAAACTCGCTCGCGCATTTTCATCGCATACGTGGCGTGTGAGGGCTCATAAAACGATACCCTTTACTATGCACCAGATCATGCATACACACTTGCCGCGTTTCGGTGCACGTACTTGCCCTGCGGAATACTGAGAACTGTTCTCGCGGCCGTGTAAACACAATGGAACATGCGCGAACTACAAAAGGGCTCGGGGACTCTCGTTTAAACAGACTCATAGCCAAGCGCGAACAAACTTTGCATTCGCAGCGCAGACGGTACTTGAATGACAAAGAATAAATTCCATGAATTAATTTTCTTCTTTCTCGATCGATTCTCGCTTAATTTTCCTGCGGAAGTGTAGGCAAATCAAAACACAGGGAAGCTTCCCCGAGCGTTCGCTTACTGCGACTGTCTTCACGCTCGTAGTGCACAGCAGCAAGAAGCATATTAATGCACACATTAGCGAAGTTATCGCTGACTACTCACCATTCTTTCTCGTCTGCGAATGCACCGTCGTCGAAGTGCTTGCTGCACACCATCGCGTACTTGGAAGGCGTTCTGCCGTTACGAAGCCTAACGAGCCACAGTCGGCGACGTGCCGCGTCGGTGGGATAAAAATGGAAGCTTATTCCTGGATCTGTGCAGTATGTGCGGCATTGTGGCACCAAACGAAACCTCACCATCGATAACGAAGAGTTTTCTGCGGGTACGGAACACAAAATCACGATGTGAAAACAGAAGCCCCGTGCACTTCTACACACACCACACGAAACCGGTATCCACACTAGCGGGGTGACGGTGCTGCCACCTATAGGTCGATCTCGCCGCGAATCCACACAAACGCGGCGACGGTGCTGCCACCTATAGCCCGATCTCGCGGCGAATACCTGCGGAAGGGTAGGGCGCCGCTGGGGTGTACATCCGACACTGGACTTTGTTCACTGTCGGACACACTTAAACCCAGTGGAGGACCATGTGTACGCGCCTAGGTGTAAATCCTGGGAAGGTGATCACCCAACTAGTGTTATGTAAGCAAAGATTCCAAATCCCGTACGTTGTAGGAGTTCGTCGGAGAGAACGCAACAGGTCCCGGTCGGCAACGAGAGCGGCTTCCAGGGAAAGAAGCCTCTCCAAGTCGAGGGAAGCGCAGGTGCGTTTCGAGGAAGAGGGTTCGACACCTGGCGACAAGACGCCTGGGGCTGCCTGGGCTGACTAAGTGAAAGGTACGGTGAGGGTTGCCAGGGGCGCCGCGGCGGCAGTGGCTAAAGCAATGATGCCAGAAAAGAGCAGTTCATCAAGGAAGTAACCTTTTTGAGAAAGGCAAATGAACAATTTACTATGTAGGTAGCAGAACGAAAAAAGGCGCTGCCGAGCCATACTAGCGCAGCATTAGCCAGACCTGTAAACCAAAGCAATGATCCAGGGAAAGGAGATAACTGCCCTGCCCTTAAAAAGAGGGCGGTAAGCCCCGATGATGATTCAATGTTTTCGGTCCTCAATGAGATTAAAGAGGTAATTAAAGCAATAAGAGAGACAACGGAAAAGACTAACTTTAAGGTCGACAAACTATGAAAATCAGATAGAAGACCGGAAAATTAAGGCGTGACGGGGGGGGGGGGGAGGTGATTCTTAAAAGGAAGAAGGAAATGAAAATGGAAATTGGGTGTGGAGTGCACGATAACTGTCTCTCAAGTGAGGACACCTCAACCGATACACTCACGGGGGATTGGGGATTAAAGGGACAGTGAGAGTGAAAAGAGTATGGTAAAAGAAGAAAAAGAAAGGTATGAGTGAAAAAAAAAACAGTGAGGGGGTGGGGGGGGGCAGGAGAACGGGCGTCCGAGTCACCGTGGTGAGCGGCTAGAAAATTCGTTCGACTAGGCCGGCATACTCGAGAAAAGCTAGTAGGGCCGCAAGGGCTGATCGGCGACGGTGTACGTGGCCGGTGGGATGGAGCAAGTCCTGTAGGGTCGCACACGGCAGTCCGACGAGGCGGTACTTCATGGCGAGCCGCTTCCGCGCAGTGTTGAGAGACGGACAGTCCAACAATAGGTGGCACAGGGTTTCGATCGCGCCGCAATCGGTGCAGCGGCGCCGCGAAGACGATGCCTGCGTTCCGCGGGCCACACAGAACCGGTCCTCAGGGCAAGAAGAAGCGCGCGCTCGCGGCGAGTGAAACCAGTGGCTGGGATGGGAGGAGGGGGGTGTCCGGAGGCGACCCGTGCGTCAGGATGCTCGCGCACCAGCTCCCGGCGAAGGTTGTTGCGTGCCGAGTCGAACGAGCTGGCGTAATCCGTCAGCGAAGTCTCGGCGGAGTGTGCTCGTTTTGCGAGTTCGTCTGCAGCCTCGTTGCCCGCGATGCCGACGTGTGAAGGGAGCCACTGAAGGACCACATCACAGCCTCGTTCCTGGAGGGCCAGCAGGCTGAGAGCGGCACGCTGAGCAAGAAGGGGGCCTCGTTCCTCCCTCGCGAGCTGGCGGAGTGCAGGTTTCGAGTCGCAGAAGATTGATGCGCTCGTGACGGCCGGCGAATTGCGCAGGAGGTCTGCAGCCAGCTGGAGCCCGACTAGCTCAGCTGTTGTTGAGGATGCACAGTATCGCAAGCGGCACTGTCATTCCGAGCTGAGCTGAGGGGCTATGCAGGCGGCCGCGGCTGAGCGATCCTGCAGGACGGACCCATCGGTGAACACCTGCGTCCTCCCGGCCAGGTCCTCATACATCCGCGCCGCGGCCTCCTGAGCAATGGCACTGATGGGGGTGTGGCGTTTGGATCGAATGCCCGGCAGGTGCAAGTTCACTCGAAGGGGCACTCGACGGTGAGGGGGTGGCCAGCGCGAAAGGCGTGCGGGGTCGTCAGCCACAACACCGTCGTACACATCGATAAGTTGGCCGACACGTGAGTTTGGCACAGCACGTAACCGCGAGAGGAGGGGACCTGCATCAGGCGCTCGGTGGAGACGCTGCAAGTGGCACAATGCGCGCAGGTCCGCCGTGAGCGACGCAGGCCACGCACGAGCCTCCGCGAGGGTCTCGGCCACACGAGAGCCACGAGACATTCCGTGACACATGCGGATGACTCGGCGGTGGTCCTGGTCGATCAGTCGCCACTGTGGCGCCTGGAGTTTGCAGATCGGCAGTGCGTAGTGGATGGCAGACAGAGCCATCGCCTCGTAGATGGTGCAGGCGAAGGCAGCGGGGCAGCCGTTGCCACCTGCGAGTAGTTGGCGCACGGCCGATTCCACGCGACGCGTCGTCTGTCGTACACGTCGCACCGCCGGGAACCATCGGAGGCGATTGTCTATCGTCAGGCCGAGGTAGCGGACGTTGCTACTCCAAACTATTGGTGCACCATCCAGCTGAAGGCACGGAAGACGTCGTCGGGCTTCAGCACGAGGGTGGACGACGATGGCCTCGGTTTTCGGCGCCGAGATCGCGAGTCCGATGTTTCTCACGAAGGCGGCCACACATTGGAGGGCCTCCTGCATGCAAGCGCGCACCACCGAGCACTTTCGGGTCGGACCACGCACATACAATGCGACGTCATCAGCGTACACCACTGCGCGAACAGGGAACACAGCCGTTTCTGGTAGGCACTTGACGAGCGGCGCGAGCACCAGATTAAACAAAAACGGGCTGAGGACGCTGCCTTGTGGGACGCCACAGCTGACAGATCGCGGCGCACTTGTCGCCCCGCCCACGCGCACAGTAAACGTTCGGTCAGTGAGGAAGGCCTGAACGTAGTTCAAGAGTTTGCCCTCAACACCTAGCGCGCGCACAGCACTGATGATAGACGAGTGGGGGAGCGAGTCGAACGCCGACTTTATGTCAAGGAGGAGTAGGATGGCCATTTCTCCATCGTGAAGGGCCTGCTCGAGGGTGCTCACGACTGCAGCAATGCAGTCGATGGTCGCGCGATGTGGCCGGAATCCACACTGCTCTGGTGGGAAAGCGTTGCGCACCTCCGCGATCCACTGTAGCCGGTAAAGAGACATCTCCTCCATAGTTTTGCCCGCCACAGAAGTGACGGGAAGACTGAGTATTTGCCATTAGAGGCGGAGAGTGTAAAGTCGCTCCCTGGAGTGTTAGAGGGCACCACAAAAAGGCATTAGCAGGTAATAGCAAGATGGGCCATGGATTCAATGGGTGGCAATGAAATTGTCACGCATTCCAGCGCAATAAGGCATCACTGCGGCAGTTTACTAGCCCCAAGTCAACAGGAGCTAGTAAAAAGTAATACTGCAGGATACCTTAACGGATGAAATCAAGCTAACTGGATATGAAACGATTGCAGGGACAAAGAAACGAGGAGGGGACAGGCAACCCTCATTGATAAAAAGCTAACAAAGATAGAGCATGATATCCATCTCGAACACACCAGAAATGAATATATTCTAGTAGAGATAATACTCAAAAGGAATAGAGGCAAGGCGCAAAGTATTTTTTGTCTTAACATTTACAGCAGTCCCAACGACATGAAATAGAGCTTTAGAGCACTCTTTAACTAGGTACTTTCAGTTGCCAAAACCGACCCGCTCATTACTAGGGGACTTTAATCTCCTATCACACATGGGGATACACATGAAATACAAAGAAGGGAGAAGGGAGGTGGAACCTTGCCACGGATCTGACTCTGTCTGATTACCGATCCGGCGTATCCCGCCCGATGTAGCACGTCCGGATGCAGGGACTGCACACCCGATCTTACCTTCGTTAAAGGGGTCATGAACCACTTTTCAAAGTAATGATCTAATGACCTCAGTATCGGAGTTTACTGCCTCCCGAATCGATTGCCGCAAAAATTTCTCGAATACTCAAGAATGAGCGGAGTTACGGGGGTTTGGCGCACGCTCTCAGCGCTTTCTCTCTTTTCTCGTGCCGACGAGTGCACTGGACGCTAGACAGGGAGGGATGGCACGGGGGTAAGAAGTTACGTCAGCGCGCGTCATGAAACGCGATCGCTCTCCCGCTGTGATTCGCGGGCGCGAGTGCGGCTACCGCGTAAATTTAGCAGACTGAGGATTGCGGCGCGGGCAAGTGGCGGCACCCCATGGCAAGAAGCGCATCTCATCCGGCTATCGGCCAATAAGCATGCTATATCTCTTGCGACGTAAACTGGCAGATCCGCGACGTCAACGTGCAGACGCCCCGCCCACCGACGAGAGTGAGAACCGGCCTCTGTTTGAAAAGAGGGCGCCTGAGGAAACGGCAACTTCGCGCTCCGCTTGTGGCCTTTACGCGGAGCGCACGACTGTAATATTTTGCAGAGCAGTTCATAGCTGTGTCAGCTTTCAGCAGGATTTGTTTTTTCAACAAGCCCAACGGGTGCTTCATGACCCCTTTAACAAATCAACAGGAGCTAGTTGGGAAAATTCGAACATGGACTTAGGCAGTGATCATTATATCATACACATACCCAAAGGTATGCCGAGGCAAGAAGCTAGAACCTTCAGGTGCACAGTCTGGAATCTTTTCAGGAAAGTCAGAGCGAAAGAAGGGAAACGGGATGAATAGAGGTGGGGAAACTGTCCTTTCAGGCCTGGGTCAACCAGCTCAGAGAGGACGTCAAAGAGGCCACTAAACAAATTTAGACAGAGAAAAACATTGAGATTGTGGATAGCAGGATTGCACACTTGATTGGGGCTAAGCAGTCTCTATTTCAAAGATGGAGAACACAAAGGCTTACCAGAAGGCTCAGGAAGAAGATGGTTTCCTGTATTTTGCTGGAATAAACTTTCATTCATTCATTCATTCATTCATTCATTCATTCATATGGGGGAAGTGGAGGAGACTCGGGTTAACCTTAATGATGTGACTAATCCGTTGACACGAGGACTTGCCAGCCGTGCCAGTCAGACTGAGCCATCCGCTACCAGGCCTGGAAACTAGGCGATCATTAAATAACTTATAATCAAATTACCTGACATTACTTAGGACGCAGGCAATTTCCATTGCCACATTCAAGTCTGAACAGGGCTTAGGCAGTTTCACTGCGTCCATTGCAAACAGAAACGTACCCCACACCTTATCACATTGACAAAATTTATCCAGAAAGGGAGGTCAGGAAAAAATTACACCATCTCCCGCTAAAGGGGACCATGAGGCGATGCGAAGCCGGAGCACTTGCACGATCGCGTTCCGTTGGCGTTCTTTGGGCATGCTACCGACCTCGCGTGGAACGCGAAGAGGAACGCTACGCGCGTCTTGTCTTCCCTATAGCCTGGCCGTTAATTCTCACAGGGCGAGCAGGGAACGCGGTCGGCAGGCGTGCGAGAGGGAGGCAGCATACGAGAGGAGAGAGAGAGGGAGGGGACGCGCATGCGCTGGTGCTCATCGCGGCGTTGCGCAGGAGAGAATTTCGGCATGAGAGCCCGTGCGTTTCAGAGGAAGAGTGGAAAGGGGAAGTGGAGAGGGGGATGGGAGAGAGGAAGTGGAGAGGGGATGGGAGAGGAGGATGGAGAGGGTGAGTGGAGAGGGTATGCGCATGCGCAGTAAGGGTGGTCACGCCGCACACCACCACCACCACCAGATTGAATTCCGCCATAAGATACTTCGCATCTAAAGGTGTAATGCGTGCAATGACATCGTTGGAATCAGATACATGCTGGCAGGGTGCCTGTTACCAGGGGCGTAGGCAGAAATTTTTTTCGGGGGGGGGGGGGCACCTCCTTGATCTGTAGTGGGGACGAGCAGGCAGATGTGGTCGAGTGTCATTTTCTGCTCTGTATGCTATGGCAAAAAAAATTTCGGGGGGGGGGGGCACGGGCCCGGTGTGCCCTAACGTGGCTACGCCCCTGCCTGTGACTCTCACCAACCCTGAAAAAATTACAGCATATCCACGGGTGAATGATGAAGAGCTTGGGCGAAGCTCCTGAAGCAATCATGGTCTCGGGATTCGCTTCTCGTTGAGCCCGTTTCGCAGCGGCGTCCTTGGCGCGCACCGTCACGGGAACCGCCTGGCTGCCGCCAAGCGAGCGCCCGCCGCTGCGCATTGTCCATGCTCCCCCAACGATCCGACACGTACGGCGACGATCCAGGAGAATGAGAGAGGCACTCGCTCCCCGCGCATCCCCGCGCAGCCCGCACAGCAGCCAATCGGAGAGCAGCGGCACTTCCAGCGCCATCTATTGTCGATTCACACAAGCGCCATATTGCACACAACCCATCTAAAAAATGAGACGAGAAATGGTGATGACGACACAGATTGTGTACAGCGCCATCTAGAATATCGTCCCTGAACTGTAGTTTGTATGTACTTCTATGAGACAGCGCCATCTATTGCATCATACGGGAGATACGTTTACGCAGGACAACGGAGACGTGACAAGGTTAGACTAAGAGGAGATACGCCCCTAAAAAAGGCTTTACTGGAAGAAAATGGTAAGGAGCTCATCGCCTGAAGACCAGCTACGGGCTGTCCAGAGGGCCCACGATGTCAGGGCTAGGCCTGGCGGTGCCATCCTGGGCGCGGCCCGCCTTGGCCTGAAAGGGTCGAGCCTCAGGACTTCTGTAAAAAAAATTTAACGCATCTTGCACTAAGTCGCGCAAGGCTGGGTCACAGCAGGGCTAGTGGTCACCTAGCTGGTCCTGGCTTGGCTAGGCTTTTACACTCGCACCTCTCTCTTTCCCACCCCTTGCTGTATGCATGGCTATGATTTCTGTTTTTTTTTTCTATTTTTTGTCTGTGTCTTTCTATCTCTTTCTCTCCGTGTCTGTTTCTTTCTCTGTCTTTCTGTCTTTTCTATCTGCCCTTTCTTTCTCTCTATTTTTTTCTTTTTCTTTCTATGTCTCTCTCTCTCTGTAGTCGTTCTCTCACATTCTACATTTTTCTCTCTTTCTGCCCTTTCTTTCTATCTATTTTTCTATATCTCTTTCTTTCTATCTCTCTCTGTGTACTCGTTCTCCCTTCTTCCTTTCACTTCTCCTCACCCTCACATCTCTCCTCCTACCCTCACTTCTCTTTCCCACCCCCTTACTATGCTACACTATACAGGATGTGCTGTGTTCTGCTTGCGTGCATGGATAGCCGAGTGGTTACGACGCTCGCCCTCAGATCGTGGGTACGCGGGTTCTAATCTCGCCTCGCCAAGAACATTGTTTCGCCAATAATTTCTCTCCTCCGTTTTCTTTCTTTTACTTTCTTTCTCTCTCTCTCTCTTTCTTTCTCCCTCTCTGTCCTCGTTCTCTTGCCCATCAAAAGTTATTGCATCCCAAGCCAGACAAATCGGTGCACATGTTCTGGGAGCTAAGCATAGGAGGGTGAAGAAGAAGAGGATGAAGGCAGCGCGTGCCGGTTCATGAAAATGATAATTTTCTTTCTACGACACACGGCAAACCTCGAGCATAACAGGTCTGCTGTAAAAAATCATTCACAATTCACCTTCATCGCCATTGCCGTCATCATAATTATGAACGTCCTTGTAAAGCACTTTTACCTTATTGTGCCGCTACTTTACTGGCTGTGTACTACCAGTGAACGTCACGAAACAGCCTTTGACGAGTTCCTAGCAGGCTACTCTTACAGCGTACGCTGCGACGGTACTACACGTTCTACACAGACCTGGAATATGCTTCGAATATATGTCGCGAGCTTTATCTTTGTCCTTATTTTGCTTTACCGTAGTGCTTAACTTCAATAATGATATTGTTATAATTTTACCGGCAAACACACAGAGGAACTTCTGCAACAGACAGGGGCGTAGTCAGAAATTTTTCTCGGGGGCGGTTCAACCAACCTTTATGTATGTTCGTGCGTGTGTTTGCATGTGTGTTTGTATATATACACATACAAAATCGAAAAATTTTCGGGGGATTTTGAACCCCCCACCCTCCACCAGCCTGATTAAGCCAATGGTCTGAAAGGCAATACGGGTTTAATTTTTGCTCTCGAAGAAGCGGATTAGGGAAGACGCTTTCAAGATTTCGCTGGGCACGTCCGGGGAAGTTGACAATCCTTGCCTACGAGCCGCCCAGCTTCCAGCCGACTCGCTGGCCGCTGCTCGAAGGCCGGACGACCGTCGTGAAGCCCCGGACGGGGCGTCGAACGAATACCACGACGACGTGGACGTCGTCGACCCGTCGGCACGTGTTGGCTCGTTGCAGGCCTCGCGCCCGCATCGCCTTTCGGCCACCATCTCACTCGCCTCAGTCGGCAGAGTTGAGAAGTCCATCTTTACGAGGCTGCGCTCGCTATCGCTGCTGCACGAGCCGACGTCGGTGCCGTAGCAGCGCCGGCGCCTCGCCCGCCTAATGTACGAGGACAGTTCCACTAAGTCGCACTTGTCCAGGACATCTAGCACGGGCATTTCCTGGATGCGATCGTCGGACTCCTCACTCGAAGCTTCGGCGGGGGCAGTTTGCTCTAGCCGCGACGGCGACGACAACGAGACGTGTTCGCGTGGTTGCGGAGTCGTGGCTGCTTCGTCGGTTGCCACGCCGCTGGAGGCACCGGTGACGATCTGCGTGAACTTCGAGGGCTTGCGACAGACGTCGTCGCCAGCGCGTAGGTGGCCCGACTTCTCAAGGGTCGGTTCAGCCAGGCGGGATTCTACGCGTCCGGCGTCCAGCTGCGACGGGGAGGGGGCTACCGCGCTTTTCTTAGCAGTGTTCGGTGAAGCGGTCCTTGTCCCGTCGGATATAGGGCCACTGGCTGGCAGGCAGGAATGAGCGCCGTCGGTGTGTCCTAGGGTGCTTCGCGCATTCTCATCCACGCCGGACATTTCTTCAGAGATGGAGGCAATCCCAACGGGTTTTTCAGACGCCTCCTGCGATCTCCGATCCTGCGATAACAGCTGTACCGTGCCACGCAGCTGGTGGCGAAGCGCGATGTTCTGCGTGACCTCCAAGAGAGCGGACAAGCGCCGGTCCTCCAGCAGCTGCAGTGGCGCCCCTTTCTCAGTCAGCGTCGGGTTCTTGAGGCGGCCCTTCTTGAGCAGCTCCCTGAGCATGAGGCCCTCGTCGAGCGCCGCCTCATTGAAATGCTGCGGGGACAGCGTGGAGGAATCGAGCTCTGCGTGTGGTGGCTGCCGAAGCGCATCGTCGCCGTGTTCTTCGACAAGCCGCGACGGAACTCGCTGCTGCAGATCGAGCTCCTCGGGGTCCTTGTCTCTGGGTGCTTGGTCGCCCTCCACGAAGGCGCCTTCTGCCATGCTCGTAGGTCCCTGCACACGACAGGTTTTATCTTTTAGCTGTGCCCGCAGCTTAATTGCGATACGTGAGCGCTTTTGTATTACACATCCACAAGACTGGTAACAACTTAGGCTACGACCTCGCACACAGCAACGCGGCCTGAATAATGGAACGATTCATTTCCAGTTCCTTTCATGCTTGATCACTGGTCCGAACTGCGTTCCGCCTAAGTTATCACGAAATACACGAAGCGTGAGGGGCGGGTGATAAGGAAAACAAAGTCGACCAAAGAGGATCTTTACACCATGGCGAGGTAAACGCATAGAGTTTGCAGCATACCACATTCCTTCAACCACCACATAGTGTGGTCGAAATAAATAGAGGGTTGTACGGCCTATAGCCTCAACGATCTGCCGTGGTCAAACACAAAATAACGATCACACGAAGCTATATAGCATGTCGCGATGATGCTACTGGCCTTTGGTACTACACGACAACGATGATCGAATGTGCGCTGAAAGGGCGCACACCTTACCTAGAAAGTCCACTGGACCCGAGCTGCGAGAATTTGGTCGATCACATTCCTTGATCCGCCTTCTAATGTTTCTTCCTCTTTGTCCCTTATGTTTACACGCGCGATATGAACCGATATGATGATGATGATGGTGACAATAATCCATGGGTTGTTCAAATGAGCTTCTTAATATCTGGGGTTTTACGTCCTAAAACCACGATATAATTTTGAGAGACGCCGTAGTGGAGGGATCCGGAAATTTCGACCATCTGGTGTTCTTTAACGTGCACTGACATCGCACACACGGCCCTCTACCATTTCGCCTCCACCGAAATGCGACCGCCGCGGCCGGGACCGAACCCGCGACTTTCGGGTCAGCAGCCAAGCACCCTAACCACTGATCCACCGTGGAGGACAAATCAGCCCCTTAGAGTAGCCGATGATTATGTATTGAAATTCAGAGATATAAACAGAAAATATGCGCGCGACGGTGTAAAGATGGGAGCGTCCCATCGCAGGAGAACCATAGGCGTGCGCAGGGTTCCCCTTCAGGAGGGCGAAGGTTCATCGCAGACCCGCCCCCTTATTAAGTCAATGTATGGGGCAGACTTTGCGCCCCCCCCCCCCCCCGAACCATCTTAGGTGACTAGAGGTGGAGGCCACCCCCCGTGCGCACGCCTATTAGGAGAGCCGTAAAGGGACGCGGCAGAAGTAGGTACAACGGACACGAGGCCTAAAGTTGTTTTGTGGGATGGAGAGGGCAAAGGTTCAGCCGCGACTCACGCTGATAGCTAGTCAGGAGTCAAAGACACGCACATTTCAGCAGTACAGCTTGAACACATTGTTACGTAAAATGACACGAGGCGTGACTATTTACAAGTGTATTTACACTGATGTGCACAGCATCGATCAAGATGGAGGACAGCACCCACAGCAGACAGACAGGCCAGTCCTCTTTGTCGTCTTCTGTACGCAGAACGTCTGGCTCTTGATGGGTTAGCTATGTAGCATTACCCACGGCGGTAAAAGCGCCGTCTCGGTGCACTTTAAACATGTTCTTCAGAAGGAGGGCGGTATATTTTTAGCCGACTGACGTGCACTACATCACTGGGCGTGTTTGCAGGCGGGTTAGTCTCGGAGACGGGAACGATCTCGTAGGTGACGTCCGTTACCTGGCGGACGATACGGTATGGACCCATGTAACGGGATAACAACTTCTCGGACAGGCCAACACGACGAACTGGGCACCACAAGAGAACTAGGGAACCAGGAGAGAAACGAACGTCGACATGCCTGCTCTCGTAGAGGGTCTTCTGGGTTGCTTGTGAAGCCGACAGCCTAGAGCGGGCGATCTTACGCGCGTGGTCGGCACGTGCGTATTCGCTGGGCTGGGAGGAAGTAGCCGGAAGTAGGGTGTCCAATGGTAACGTCGGCTAATGGCCATAGAGCATATAAAAAAATGCCCCCACCTCCCCGAAGGGAATCGTGAGGAAATGCGAATGCATTTCTTGCGCCGAGAGTACACGGCGTAGTAATTTTAATGGCGTAAATTAATGACGAGACGAGGATTTGTACCGTAACCATTTATTTACACATTCATCAGCACCTGTTTGTGTTGTCATTGTATCTGACGGCCATAATCTCAGCCTTGTTGGCGTTTCACAGCGGCGTCTCGAGCACACATTTCCGGATGTTCTTGAGAGGCGCCCGGACAGCGAACGGTCGAGAGGCGCGAGCGGACAGGAGAGTGGGGCGCAGGCAGGAGAGAGAGCGAACGGCGAGAGAAGGAGCACCGAAGCACTGCACCTACCCTCTCCTACACTCTGTCGCACCACATACTCCGGTTGCTAGGGGCCAGGATAAGCGCGCGCGCCCACAGCTGTTGCTATGGGAGAGGGAGTGAGAGCGGAGTGATAACACCTGCCGGCGCGCGGACAACGCCGGACGCCTGACATAGCCCGACTAAGAAATGCATTCGTATTTAAAAGGTGAGTAACCGGCGGTATCATGACGCGATGAATTGTAAGCGAAGGTCACGTGAGGTAGCGCCAGGTCCCAGTCATGGTGGTTAGATGAGACATACATGGAGAGCATGTCCGTGAGAGTGCGATTTAGGCGCTCGGTGAGGCCATTTGTTTGGGGATGGTAGGAAGTGGTCAACTTGCGCTGCGTTGAGGAAGAGCGTAAAAGATCGTCAATTACTCGTGACAAAAATGCGCGGCCACGATCGATGAGCAGTTGGCGAGGAGCGCCATGGTGTAGAATGACGTCATGGAGCAAAAAGTCGGCAAAGTCAGTAGCAGTGCTGGTAGGGAGCATTCGAGTGATGGCGTATCTGGTCGCATGCGCTATAGCAACGGCGACCCACTTGTTGCCAGAGCTGGACTCGGGAAAAGTGCCGAGAAGGTCTACACCAACACGGAAGAAAGGTTCGGTAGGAATGGAGATCGGGTGAAGGAGACCAGCAGGGGGTGCGGCAGGTCGCTTCCGACGTTGGCATTTATCGCATGAGGGCACGTAACGTCGAACGGACCGGGCGAGACCGCGCCAAAAGAAGCGGCGCCGGACATGGTCGTACGTGCGAGACATGCCCAGGTGGCCGGCAGTTGGCTCGTCGTGAAGCTCATGCAGGACCGGTGAACGCAGATGTTTCGGCACGACGAGAAGTAACTCAGGGCCATCTGGCAGAACGCTACGACGGTACAGCGTGCCATTCAAGAGGACGAACATTCGGAGTGACGCGTCGTTAGGGGCACAATCGAGACGTCCAATGAGTGATCGCAAGGAAGCATCGCGACGTTGTTCGTCACCAATCTGAAGAAACTGAGACATCGACATGACGCTGGGGCTAGGCTCGATGACCAATCCGTCTGGCTTTTCAACAGGGTAACGAGACAAGCAATCGGCGTCTAGATGAAGACAGTCGAGTGCGTCGTCAATACGTGGAAGAGGATACACGTCTTTCTTGGTAATCTTGTTGAGGTGCCGATAATCAATGCAGAAACGCCAGGAGCCGTCTTTCTTCTTTGCTAATACCACGGGGGAGGCCCAAGGGCTCGGCGATGGTTCGATGATGTCTTTCGCTAGCAATTTGGCCACTTCTTTTTGAATCACTGCACGCTCTGATGCAGACACGCGGTAAGGCCGACGGTGAATGGGCGCAGAGTCACCTGTGTTAATTCGGTGAGTGACAATCTTAGTCTGTCCCAAGGGACGATCATGGATATCGAAAATGTCACTATAGGAGGCCAAAACCTGGGAGAGAGCGTCGGCCTGGTCAGGCGAAAGGTCTGATGCGATCATATTTCGAAAAATGGCGTCGTCAGAACCGGGTAACAGTGAGACTTCAGCTTGGTCCGGAGCAGTTACGGCGACAACGTTGATGCCATCGCCGGTTATAGCAGTAAGTTGGGCAAGCGACATCTGGTAGGACAACACTTGGGGTATGAGGCCAAAATTGAGGAGCGGAAGGAAGACGGAGTTATACACTATGGTGGCGATGGTATGCGGCACAGTAATATTGCGCGTAAGTCGTGCGTCAGTTATAGGTGTAACGATGTAGTCGCCGTCGGGAACTGGAGGGGTCGATGACAAACAGACGTACGTCACTGCTCGAGGTGGCAGGCGAACAAAAGTGGTTGGGCTCAAGCGGCTGACGGGCTTTTCACAGTTATCGGCGAGATGAGGAAGATCGAGGCTGAGTGTAGCAGAAGAACAGTCAATTAAGGCCGAGTGTGCCGAAAGGAAATCAAGGCCAAGTATGAGGTAATGAGGGCAACGAGCTAGAACGGCGAAAAGGACGACGGTGTGACCACCGGCAATGCTGACACGAGCAGTGCACATTCTGATGACTTTCACAGTACCGCCATCGGCAACACGTATTGTCTGTGTCGTGGACGGCGTCATAATCTTCTGCAAACGGCGGCGAAGAGGAGCGCTCATAATAGACAGGTGCGCGCCTGTGTCCACGAGGGCGGTCACAGGAACATTGTCGACTTTTACTTCAAGCAGGCTGTGGTGTGTGAGGAGCGTCAGTAGAGGATTTGCAGGCGTCGATGGTATTGCAGCTTCACCTCCATAAGCTGCAATATCTAGTATTCTTGCTGCGAGCGTCCAGAGAATGTCGGCGAGGGAAAGCGTCGAGGCTGCGGAGAGCGGGATTGGCGGCGTTACGGCGACGGGGAGCGGGAGTAACGGCGAGCGGGCGAAGTGGCGTCATTGGTGAGAGGTTCGTGAGACGACGAGTAGAAATTGGAGGGTGCAGCGGCTGAACGTGTAGAAGTGGTAGGGCGCATGTAAGTAGAGCACTGCACGGGCCCGGGCCGGCCCGAAAGCCCGGGCCCGGCCCGGGGGAATGTTGGATCGGGCCCGGGCCGGGCTCGGGCCCATGATCTTCGCGCTCGGGTCGGGCTCGGGCCTGAGCCAGGCCCGTATTAGGCCCGGGTCACATACGTATATGTATAATTGCGTGTGTACGCTGTGTGGCCTTGTTTTTGTTGTTTTGTGGGGTTTAACTTCCGGAAGCGACCCAGGCTATATGAGACGCCGTCGTTGAGGGCTCCGGGTAATTTAAGCAACCTGGAGTGCATTGGCGTGTACAGAAATTGCACAGTACAAGACGTCTAAAATTTTGCTCCATCGGTGTGCTACACTAGATTTCAAGAAACGCCTAATATAAGTTTCCGCCATTATAGTGAGTGAAAGATTTTCTTGGGTACCGTGTAAGGAAAGCAACGGTAACCTGTCTAGATTAGTGTATATAATATGAGCGCGTTCGTATCTAGGGAAACATTTCGAGTATGCAGCTACGCTCGCATGCCCGTAGACTGGCCAACGCGACTTGTGAGTCATTAATATCTCAGGAGCTGTTTTTCGTGCATTTTGAGTGCAAGATGTGGAGCGACTCTTATCACAGGGCGAACGCCGTTGTTGATTTTGCCATTACTAGTGGTGAGGCGCCAGACCATAGAGACACTCGTCCCCCCCCCCCCCCCTCTCTCTCTCTCTCTCTCAGGCTAGAAAAACGATTCGGGAGTCTGGGAATAACCAACACGCAGACTGATTAGCTTTATTTAAAGCGACGTGGGAGCGGCCCGCTGCGCGCTAATCGCGCGTACCGAAGGACTAAAATAAAGTTGTTCATCCATCCACCCTTTATTCAACACACCGTTACTGTACACACGTCTGACACGAGGACGGTGGCTCGCTCGTTAACGAGTGTGCCTTGCTTTGACAGATCTATGGCATTGCGGTGGCGGTGACTCGCGGAAAAAGGGTGGGACAAAGAACCTTGTTGTTTTGAGCACGAAAACGTAGTGTAGATTGGGTGCAGTTGTCTGCCGAGGAGTCAACACGACAGCTTTAATTTATGTAACGCTGCCCAGCCTGGTGTAATCCTCCCAGAAGCAGCTATAGCACGTTTTTTTTTTTTTTCATTGCATTGTGCAATAGATGAAGTTTGCAGGAGACTTGCTACTTTTACTCAACAGCCCTAGCTCGTACGCACTTGATGTAGACTTAACCTAAAAATGTCTGCCATGCTTCTTTTTCTCCACTTTATGCCGGTATTATATCTTGTAGTTGTTCTTTGAAATGCAAAAATGAGATGGCGTGGTTAGCACTGCGTGCGTACATGAAAGAGCCAGCTATGACTCCAATTATATTTTATATTGCCCTGCAATCATTTCGCAAGAGTGTTACGCGCGTAATTCACCGAAAGTATACACAGTACCAGTGAAAGTCGTGACACTGAAAGAAGTTCCTAAAACAATCTCTAGAAAATATATTTTGTGCGGCAGGTATCTTCACAATAACCGAAGGTTGGACAGTGCCTCCTTTATGCTCAAGGCATAACTAGCTGAAACGGGCCGGGCCGGGCCGGGTCCAAACCTTTCGGGCCCGGGCCGGGTACGGGCCACATTTAAGAACACCGGGCCGGGCTCGGGCGGGCCGGAGCATGGCATTTTCGGGCCGGGCCGGGCCCGGGCCGGAAAAATCGGCCCGTGCAGTGCTCTAGTAAGAAGGTGTTATTAGCTAGCGAAAACGAAACTGAAGAAGACGACGGAGTGCGCGCGAGAGAGGCCAACGTGAAGCGCGTGAGCTTCAGAACGGCGACGGGAGAGCGTGCGTGGCCAGCGATCGAGCAAGAAGCAGCTCGTTCGATCCGCGAGCTGGGGGGCCATCAGACCAACCGGGACGAGCCTGGCGTTTCCTGTGGCGAACGGGTGTCCTAGGCGAGGCCTTGCGGCGTGTTCCTGCGAGCGGGCCAGGCCAAGCTACTGATGGTGTGCCAGATGGTGTGTCCGAGACCAGCTAGCTACCGAGTCGGCCCATGGTGCTGAGGCTGCTAGGGTCCGGCACTACCCTGAAGGTGTGGTCCTGGCGCCACGTATTCCGTTCCGGCACTACCGAATGCTGAGTGGACTCGGTGCTACTCCGGGTACATCGTGGTCCTGTGCGGTCCTGAGCGAGCAGCTCGGGATCTGGGTCTGCCACGTCGACGGCTCGTCGTGCCTCTCCTGCTACGAGCGTGCGTCAGCTACGCGGTCTTCGGTACCGTGAGTGGCGTCTACGGAACTATCGACTCCGTATTAGGCAGGACACGCGGATACTCGCGTAGACGTGTAGGACTGTAAGGACTGAAGCTTAGAGGGAAAGTAATTTTGTATATTAGTGTCCAGCAAGTGTATGTGTATGTATTTGTCTTTTGATGAGTGTTGTGTATAAATGTTTTCTTGTCCTTGACTCTGTCTGTGTCTGAGGACCCACGAACCCATCATCACAATAACACGAAAGTGAACCGTGTCTTCGCAGGAGTACAGTTGTCTTTTTATTGTACATTCATGCATGAGAGTTTCGACAATGTCTATCAGTGTTTGGAAGAACGCTTAGAGCGCTGCAGTAGTGCCGCACTTCATATTTGGCGTGTTTCGCGCGCTTTTGTTTTTTCTCGGAAAAAAAAAACCAGGGAGATATCAGCAAAATATTGTTGCGAATATATTTATAACTTATTTACAGTGTAGGATGGTCCAGCAGTCAAGATGGCGGTTGTTACTTCCAGCACACCGACACGTCGTCTGCCTCTTCTTCGCACACCTCACCATAGTCATAGCTGCAACCCCGCTACATCGACCTCCGGCGGCGAAAGCGCCGACTCGGCGCCTGTTAGCAGGTGGTGGGCGAAAGGTACGGCTTCAGGCGAGCGACGTGTACGACGTTTGAAGACGTAGAGGGCGCCGTAGGGTCCAGAGGGGCGATGTCATAGGTAACCTCAGTCACCTGGCGTAGCACACGGTAGGGGCCGGAGTATTTGGGCAGAAGTTTTTCGGCCAGGCCAACATGCCGAGACGGAGACCACAGGAGAACGAGGTCACCCGGATTAAAGCGAACGTTCCGGTGGCAACTGTCGTATCTATGTTTCTGGCTGAGTTGCGAGTCCGAAAGGCGTCGATGGGCGATCTGACGGGCCTTTTCGGCTGTGCTGATAGCGTGGCGAGCATATTCGGTGGAGATGTGGTCAGGGATGGGTACGAGCGTGTCGAACGGCAAGGTCGGTTCTCTTCCATACAAAAGGTAAAAGGGAGAATATCCAGCAGTGTCGTGGCGCGAGCTGTTGTAAGCGAAAGTGACAAAGGGTAGAGCAATGTCCCAGTCGCGATGATCAGTCGAGACATACATGGCGAGCATGTCAGTGATCGTGCGATTCAAACGTTCTGTGAGTCCGTTCGTTTGGGGATGATAGGCCGTTGTAAGCTTGTGCTTGGTTGCACAAGAGCGAAGTAGGTCCTCGATTACCTTGGATAAAAAGTAGCGGCCTCGGTCTGTGATGAGTTGACGAGGAGCGCCGTGATGTAAGATGACGTCTTGTATCAAAAAGTCGGCGACGTCTGTAGCGCAGCTGCTCGGGAGAGGTCTCGTAATGGCAAAACGGGTAGAATAATCCGTAGCGACGGCGACCCATCTGTTACCGTTGTGAGAAAGTGGGAAAGGTCCCAGAAGGTCGAGGCCGACACGAAAAAAAGGCTCAGCAGGTATGTCTATGGGTTGAAGGAGCCCGGCGGGGTGTACAGCTGGCCTTTTCCGGCGTTGGCACGACTCGCAAGAAGCGACATAACGATGTACGGAACGGTAGAGGCCGGGCCAGAAAAAGCGTCGGCGGACACGGTCGTACGTTCTGGCAACACCAAGGTGGCCGGCCGTTGGTACATCATGTAGTTGCTGAAGTACGGTCGAGCGGAGATGAGTGGGTACTACAACTAGTAGTTCCTGTCCCACCGGGCGCATGTTCCGGCGGTATAAGATACCGTCTATGATGACGAACATGCGAAGCGAACTGTCGGTCGAGTCAGTATTCAGGCGGGTGATTAGATCTCGTAGGGACGCGTCACGCTGTTGCTCGTCACCGATGTTGCCGAAAGCAGAGAGCGAGGAGATACAGATGGACGTGTCATCCGTTACGTGGTCTGGATCGTCAACGGGGTACCGAGAAAGGCAGTCGGCGTCTTGATGTAGACGGCCGGACTTGTAGACCACTGTGTACGTGAATTCCTGGAGGCGCAGAGCCCAACGAGCTAGGCGCCCTGTTGGATCTTTGAGTGCTGAAAGCCAGCATAGAGCGTGGTGGTGTGTGGTAACGGTGAAAGGTCGACCATATAAATAGGGGCGGAATTTACCAACTGCCCATACAAGCGCCAGGCACTCGCGCTCTGTAATAGAGTAATTGCGTTCGGCAGGGGAGAGGAGCCGGCTGGCATACGCAAGAACTCTATCATGACCGGATTGACGCTGGGCTAACACAGCGCCAATGCCGTAACCACTAGCGTCTGTGCGGACCTCGGTTTGAGCAGACGGGTCGAAGTGGGCGAGGATCGGCGGTGTGGTGAGCAGCGTAATGAGGCGGGAAAAAGCACTGGCTTGGTCAGGACCCCACCAAAATGGCACATCTTTCTTGAGAAGATCAGTGAGGGGGCGGGCAATATCTGCGAAGTTTCTGACGAATCGTCGGAAATATGAGCATAGGCCCACAAAACTTCGAACGTCTTTGGCACAAGTTGGTACGGGAAAATCGAGGACAGCGCGAACTTTGTCGGGATCGGGTCGGATGCCAGATGAGTCAACGTGATGCCCGAGAATAGCAACTTGGCGATGGCCAAAGTGGCATTTCGATGAATTAAGTTGTAGCCCAGCCGCACGAAACACTGAAAGAATGGACGAAAGTCGGTCGAGGTGAGACTCAAAGGTGGGGGCAAATACAATGACGTCGTCCAGGTAACACAGGCAGATAGACCATTTAAAGCTGCGCAAAAGCGTGTCCATCATCCGCTCGAACGTGGCCGGCGCATTGCACAAGCCGAACGGCATGACTCTGAATTGGTAGAGACCGTCAGGCGTTACAAAGGCAGTCTTCTCACGGTCGAGGTCGTCTACGGCGATTTCCCAGTAACCAGAGCGTAGGTCTATCGAAGAAAAATAGGTAGCACCATGAAGGCAGTCCAGGGCATCATCGATACGAGGAAGCGGGTAGACATCCAGATAGAGGAAGCGAGAGGTACTGGGATCGATACCCAGCACCTCCACCAAAATGTTGCGAATATATTTATAACTTATTTACAGTGTAGGATGGTCCAGCAGTCAAGATGGCGGTTGTTACTTCCAGCACACCGACACGTCGTCTGCCTCTTCTTCGCACACCTCACCATAGTCATAGCTGCAACCCCGCTACAATATTAATGCTTGATTCTGGGGTTATTTGAGGCGACGTACAACATAAGGTTATTATTTTACCGATTCGAGCAAGAACAAAAAAGTTGGTTAATTAAAGTTAATTATCTAATTAGCGCTTGGTCATGAAAAAGTTAAAGCTTGGGCATGTTATATATGCTCACACGACTACCACTAATAAACAAGTCGAACTTTCCTAGAGCGCATGTTTTCTTTTTTTTTTAATGCGAAGCATTTCTTAGCGAACTTATGCGACCTTAAGCGTATCTATCTATCTATCTATCTATCTATCTATCTATCTATCTATCTATCTATCTATCTATCTATCTATCTATCTATCTATCTATCTATCTATCTATCTATCTATCTATCTATCTATCTATCTATCTATCTAGCCGCCTACGTCTGGGTGCTCTCATGATCGCCTCTTTAATTTGGTGTGGACCAAAATTGGCATGGGAGGGTAAGATGATTTGGCGAATATGACCATCGGGTCATGACATGAATAACGTGAAAATCCTGTCGCGTACGTCGTCAAACCCTTCCCTTCAGACACGTGTGGCACATACCCGTTTACCACGGGCCCCGCTGTACGGGTATGCGCCACAGGTGATTGACAGTTTATATCTAACCAAGCATTTCTTAGTGAACCTTTGGCTTTTTGAGCATATCTATCTATCTATCTATCTATCTATCTATCTATCTATCTATCTATCTATCTATCTATCTATCTATCTATCTATCTATCTATCTATCTATCTATCTATCTATCTATCTATCTATCTATCTATCTAGCCGCCTACGAGTTTGTGCTCTGCTGGACGTTTCGTTAATGGAATTATACCAAAATTGGCATGGCATAACATGACTGTATGACGAACATAAATGACAGGTCATGACATGAAAATCATGAGATGCATGTCATGAACGGCACGATTTACATGCTATGGTGTTGGTGCTCTTTCGGCCGTTTCATTAACTTGATATAAACAAAAATTCGTATGGCGTGACAAGAGTGTATGACAAACATAAGTAACATGTCCTATCGTGCAAATCATAATACGCATGTCGTGTACAGCATAATTTACATGACGTGGTCTCGGGGCGCTCGCTGCAGTTTAATTAGATGGATATATACCAAAAGTGGTACGACGAGACATTTCTGTATGGCGAACATAAACGACAGGTGGTCACATGAAATCATGACATGCGTGTCATGTACGCTATGACATACATGCCCCGCTCACGGATAGGGTTGCCCCCTGTCCGGTTTGGGACCGGTCAGGCCGGTTTTTTGAGGTGGCGGGCCGGTTGCCGGTCCGCACCGGCCGCCATTGGCCGGGTTTTTTTTTTTTGTCATAATATCGCGATTATTTATTTTTTGGGTGTTTTATAAGCGTCAGTTCAACAACTACGACGGTAAATATTTATCGTCAATCGCCAAAACTCTTACGCTATTAGTCAGGCACTTTCTGGGATCCCTTCAAGTCTAGCGATCATTGGAATAGAGCATATTATTGCGCGTGTATGATACATGAATATCCGACATTTTTGTGGCATAGGCACAATTTAACGTTCCTTTGTGTCTATAATGCCACTGGCCTGTTGGATTCAGACGCAAAGAAGAGCTTTTTTATATACGAACGAAGCATTGTGGCTCCTTTTTAGTGCAGCATATTCAGACTAATAAGCGAAGCGTCATTCCAATCACGGGTACTTTTATGTCAGCAATTGGGCTAGTTGGTTAGCTGAGTGTGCTGCTTTTGTTTGTGCATTGGGTTTATTTGGCTCAGTGAAAGGAATGTTACATATTAAATGGCACTGCATGCCGAAGAATTGACATAGCGTCTATTGTTCAACATTATTTTTATCACCTGTTAACACCGACCCCCCCCCTCCCGTCGAAGGGCCGGTATTTTTTCGGTAAAAGGTGGCAACCCTACTCATGGTGCGCTTGCGGCCGTTTCCCTATCTCTTTGACATGTACCAAACTTGGTATTGCATGACGTAACTATATGAAGAACGTCAGGGCCGTAACCAGGAATATTTTTCGGGGGATGTTTGTGTGTATAACGGCTAACTTTGGCAACTAATGGTCGCTGTGAAGGCGTGAAAATATATTTTAGTGCCACCCGAAAAGTTAAAGCATGAAAAAATTTCGGGGGGTGTCAGAACCCCCTCAATTCCCCCTTAGTTACGGCCCTGAAGAACATAAATCACAAGTGGTAGCATGAAAATCATGACATGCATTTCACGTACAGCATGATTTATATGCCACGCTCATGGTGCGCTCGCGGCCGTTTCCCTAACTTGATAACACCAATCTGGTATTGCGTGGCGTGACTGTATGACGAACATAAATGACAGGTCGTAACACACAAATCCTAATATGCATGTCATGTACGGCATGATTTACATGACAATGTCTTGGTGCGCTTCCGCGTATGGCAAACTGGTATGACATGACAGGTCATGCATTGTATATACCAGAATATACGTTTCATTATATAAATGATTGTACGTGCATGCATGAATGACAAACATGGGATATATAGTGAACTAGATGCCATGACATGAATGACTTCATTTTCCTCAAAGAGAAGCAAGGCGATGTATGCAGCTCTCTGCTGGCTGCTTCGCATTACAGCGATTCCCACAGTGCGTGGGATCTGCCGTTTGGTTTCGTTTAAGTTAGCTGGGACAACCGCTGTGTATATATATATATATATATATATATATATATATATATATATATATATATATATATATATATATATATATATATATATATATATATATATATATATATATATATATATATATATATATATATATTGTAGGCATTAATTGGACTTCATCTTCCTCATCTGTACATAACCATCATCAGTCATCGGCTCGGGCCTCTTCTTGGTCGGCGCCATCTTGCCTTTGGCGTAATAAAGCGTCGGCTTAACCGCTTTATTTCAAGTGGTGGAGGAGCTTTCCGATCCCTTCGACCTCTCTTCTTCTAAAGATCTCTCCTGGAGCTCCGTTCGGGACGCCGCTTACGCCAGCAGACCACCATGTCACAAGATGAGCCCACAGTGCCAACTCACCCGGTCCAACCGCCTGCCGCCGCCTACCACTGCCAACAACCCCCCTCGCGACCCTGAAATCTTCTCCGGTCTGCCTGGAGAAGATGTCGAAGACTGGCTCGACAACTATGACCGTGTAAGCGTTTACAACAACTGGAACGAGGCGTCGAAGTTAGCCCGCGTACAGTTTTACGTATCCCAGGTAGCCAAGACATGGTTCCTAAATCACGAGAGCGACTTCCGTGATTGGTCTTCCTTCAAGGACCAGCTACGGCGGATTTTTGGCACACCGACGGTTCGTTCGGAAGTTGCGAGGAAGAAACTGGCTGAACGCGTCCAGCATTACGGCGAGTCTTATACCTCGTACATTGAGGACGTTCTTGCGCTTTGCCGCCGTATCGACGATGCCATGCCAGAAACTGACCGCGTACGACATCTTCTGAAGGGTATAGGACCTACCGCTTTCACTGCCCTCACCGCGAACAACGCTTCGACGGTATCGGACGTCATCTCTGTGTGCCAGCGGCTTGATGCCCTACAATCCATCCGCCTGCGACCCGACTTTTGCGAAAACCCCTTGGCAAACAGTATGGAGCTACGATCCATCATTCGAGTCATAATCCGTGAGGAATTGCAAGCCTACGGCTCACCACCTTGCAACAACGCTCACGCACAACCCGCCTCCACTGATCTGCGAAGTATGATCAAAGAGGAAATGACAGCCTTTCAGAGCGCTCACCATCCCACCGCTCCACCTTGCCCCCAACCGGCTTCGTACGCACACATCGCTGCAATGCAACCTTCACCGCCTCCAGTCACACCACCGGTGCCTGTTCACGACCATCTAGCACCTCTTGTTGCCCGAGCACCGACTCCGCCATACCATTCCGCCTGGCGTGCCCCACGGCCTGTCTGCTATTACTGCGGCATTCGGGGACACATCTCCCGGGTTTGTCGACGCCGCCAGCAGGACGAACGTCGTGGTTATGCTGCTTTCGAACGTGACGAGCCATCTCGATTTTACCACCGTTACGCCGACAATGATTTCACTCGCCGATCGCCATCGCCGGCCGACTTTTTGAACACGACCATCAATACAGGTACCTCCAGACGACGTTCCCCATCGCCACTCCGGCGCTCTGTTTCGCCGCTTCGGCCTGTCTCTCAACTCCCTGTCCAGCGATCGGAAAACTAAACAGTGCAGTTTTTGGAGGGAAAACTGCATCGCCGCGAAATGCCTCAAGTCCTCCTGAACGACCGCCAAACATGTTATTGGTGATTGTGCAAGGTGTGCGGGTTTGGGCTATGATAGACACGGGAGCAACGATTTCTGTTATGCGGGCGGACTTGTGTTCTCGTTTGCGGAAAGTGAAGACGCCCTACCTTGGATCATCCTTGATTGGGGTCAATGGAGCAATCATTCGACCATTGGCTCAATGTACAGCACGCGTCTTCATTGACGGTATCCGTCATCACATCACTTTCGCAGTTTTAATTTCCTGTGCTCATGAACTCATTTTAGGCTGGGACTTTCTTTCGTCAGCGTCTGCTTTAATTTCTTGCCGCCAACGTGTACTTCAGATGACCGAGACCGATCATTGCAGCGAGCGTATCGATGAGACACGACTGCGTTTTTCCACAGTACTGCCTCCGGGTCAGGAGCAACTGATCCCCATCACTTCTACGCATATTGCCAATGGTGACGTGTTTATCACCCCTTACGGCCGCTGTCTAGCTCGTGGCATTGTGTTCCCATCCAGCCTGGTGCGATTCAAAGAAAGTGCTGCGGTAATCGTCGGCCTGAACACCACCACTGAGACTATTCTCCTACCTCAAGGTTCTGCGGTGACCTGTTATGTGGATACACAACCGGCATCTTTCGTACCTCTTGACGCCTTGCAAGCTCATCCTCCACAGGACAAGCCTATTTCTTCATCCACCTTTGCTTCCGGGATAAACCCCGACCTTCCTGCTCCTCACCCTGAGGCGTTGCTGAAATTGCTAGCAAAACATCAGGCCTCCTTCGACGCCAATGCTTCGTCACTCGGACAGACCACAGTTGCGTCTCATCGTATCAACACTGATGGTCAGAATATTGTACGCCGTCGTCCCTATCGAGTCTCCTTGGCCGAACGCAAAATCATTGAGGAGAACGTGGCCGACATGCTCAAAAGAAACATCATACGACCCTCTGCCAGTTCTTGGTCATCACCCGTTGTATTGGTACAAAAGAAGGATGGATCGGTACGATTTTGTGTTGATTACCGCGCGCTCAACAAGATCACCCGAAAGGATGTATATCCGATGCCTCGTATAGATGATGCACTTGACTCTTTGCAAGGCGCGCAGTACTTCTCCACCCTTGACCTTTGTTCCGGATATTGGCAAATTCCAATGGACGAAGCGGACAAAGAAAAGACCGCCTTTTCTACGCCGGACGGTCTTTACGAGTTTAACGTAATGCCCTTCGGCCTATGTAATGCCCCCGCCACATTTGAAAGGATGATCGACACTGTTCTTCGCGGCCTCAAGTGGAAAACTTGTCTATGCTATTTGGACGATATCGTCATGTTTTCCTCCACTTTCGATGACCATCTGCAACGCCTCGACGAAGTGCTCACATGCCTCTCCAATGCTGGCCTTCAACTAAACACAAAGAAGTGCCACTTCGGTAGCACAACGATCAAAGTTCTCGGACATCTCGTTAACAAAGATGGCATCCAGCCCGATCCGGACAAAATTTCCGCAGTGCTCAACTTCCCGCGCCCACTCCGTGCAAAAGAACTGCGCAGCTTCCTTGGGCTCGCATCATACTTCCGACGCTTCATCCGGAACTTTGCCACCATTGCCTCGCCTCTCCACAAGCTCCTTGCTAGTACCACTCCCTTTGATTGGAATCATCAGTGCGAAGCCGCATTCCAAGAACTCAAGCGCGCACTGACATCCCCACCGGTTCTTTGTTATTTCAATGACGAGGCACCTACGGTACTGCACACTGACGCTAGTGGGCAGGGAATTGGTGCCGTACTGCTACAGCGTGACCGTGAATTTCGCGAGAAAGTTGTCGCGTATGCAAGCCGCACTCTCACCTCTGCAGAGAAGAAGTACTCGATAACCGAACAAGAGTGTTTGGCTGTTGTCTGGTCCATCCAAAAACTTCGTCCCTACCTCCATGGTCGACATTTCACTGTTGTGACCGACCACCATGCGCTATGCTGGCTGTCGACAATCAAAAACTTGTCGGGACGCCTTGGCCGCTAGATTATCCGATTACAAGCATATGACTTTGACGTCATTTACAAGACCGGAAAGAAGCATCAAGATGCCGATGCTCTATCACGATGTCCATTGCCGCCAACATCGGAGCACGTCACGTCACCTTGTCAAATTGGCCGCACTGAGGACACATCGTCGATTGCATCCATTTCTTCCCTGCCTTCAGCCAACCGCCCTTCAGTGCTTTCCACTCACCAGCGTACTGATTCTTATTGCAGTGACATCATCAGTCGCCTAAGTGGTGCTTCGTCTTCTCCTAATGCCAGGCTACGAAAACAGCTCAAGCTATTCAAGTTTGAAGACGACGTACTCTATCGGTACATTTTTCACACGGAAGGCCATCGATGGGTCCCCGTCGTACCGCGGGCTCTTCGCGGGGAAGTTCTTCGGGCTTCACACGACGACCCAACGTCAGGCTACCACAAAACCCACGAGCGCATCCGCAGCCGGTTCTTCTGGCCAGGTCTTTCCACGAGCGTAGCTAAATATATTGCCTCGTGCGCCCTTTGCCAACACCGCAAGCGGCCTACTACTGTCCCAGTCGGGACCCTACAACCACTTCCTTGCCCAGCACAGCCGTTCTCTGTCGTCGGAATTGACCTATTCGGGCCCCTCCCAACTACCCCAGACGGCAAGAGATGGATCGTCACCGCCAGGGGCGTAGCCAAGGGGGGGGTTGGGGGGGTTCAAACCCCCCCCCCCCCCGAAATTTTTCAGTTTTGCTTGCGTATATAGGCACGCACACATACAAACGCACGCACGAACATACATAAAGTATGGTTGAACCACCCCCGAAAAAAATTTCTGGCTACGCCCCTGGTCACCGCTGTTGATCACTGACGCTGACACCGCTGTCACATACGCTGTCATCACTGACACCGCTGTGATCACATACGCTGAGACGGCCTCGGTCACTTCAGGAACTGCTTCCGAAGTAGCAACCTTCTTCTTGAAAGCTATCTACGTACGGCACGGAGCCCCTCACGTTCTTTTGAGCGACCGAGGCAAGGCGTTTCTCTCAAGCACGCTTAGTGAAGTTCTCCAAGCGTCAAACACAATCCACAAGACAACGTCTAGCTATCACCCACAGACAAATGGTTTGACGGAGAGATTTCATCGCACGCTGTGCGACATGTTATCCATGTATATCCAACCTGACCATCGTAACTGGGATGCGGTTCTCCCACTTGTAACGTTTGCGTATAATACGTCAGTTCAACGGACCACAGGCTACTCTCCGTTTTTCTTAGTATACGGACGCCAGCCAACCTCATCACTCGAAGTTTCTTTCTTCTCTGGACCCGTCAATTCTTCACCATTCATTTGCGACCAGTTTCTGTACCGGGTTGCCCAATACCGTCGTCGCGCCCGTATAAACACCGAGGCTAGCCAAGAAGATCGCAAAAATCGTTACGATGCCACTCACCGCGACGTTTTCTATCGCCCTGGCGACCTTGTACTCCTATGGACGCCTGCACGGACACCTGGCTTATGCGAAAAGCTTGAATCTCGCTATATTGGCCCCTACACACTTATAGACCAGACCTCGCCGGTGAACTACCGTGTTACACCTGTTCATGCCTCCACTGACCAACGCTGCCGCGGCACAGAGGTTGTGCACGTTTCGCGTCTCAAACCCTTTCATCTGCGTTCCACAACGTAATTCGCGGCCAGGCTGGCCGCTTTCGTCAACGGGGGAAATTAGTGTAGGCATTAATTGGACTTCATCTTCCTCATCTGTACATAACCATCATCAGTCATCGGCTCGGGCCTCTTCTTGGTCGGCGCCATCTTGCCTTTGGCGTAATAAAGCGTCGGCTTAACCGCTTTATTTCAACATATATATATATATATATATATATATATATATATATATATATATATATATATATATATATATATATATATATATATATATATATATATATATATATATATATATATCATGTGTGAGCGTGTTTGTGTGTCATATATCGTTACTATTTAAAAAACGGATCGAGAAGTCGGTTGCCCGTTTCCAAGCACGTTATACTGAAAGAATAACTGACTGAGAGGGTATAGGCTGAATTAAAAAGCAAAGTTCATTGACGCTTTTTGCAACACCGTGACATCCCTTGCAGTTTCGGCGTGCTCGATCTGTCTGCAGTGTGCATCCCAAGTGAAGTCCACCAGCTGGTGCATGGTTGTTGCTCAGAGCCACCGTGAGCGCTTCGCAACAAAACGCTTTAGAGTTACTGTACGTACATGACTCCTGGGTGTGTCCAGATAAGATCGAACACGCGGTCCTGGGGTGCTATGCAGGATGGCCTGAGCTTCTCGGGCACACGAGCTTGCTCCGAGCTTGCATTACGCCGGTCATGACAGGAAGACAGTGCGGAGCACGCGATAGCAGCGTTGATAAAAACGGCTACAAGAACAAGAATGGCGTCACAAACTCATGCGCGGCATTTGGGGCGGTTTTCAAAGGAACACCGCGTGCGAACGCGTCAGCGCCGCCACTCAGTCAACATTTTGACAGTGCAGCGACGTCAGCGTGATTGTCGCGCTATCTTTTTGCCAACTGATCATCGCGCCTCCCACGGGCGTGTTCGTGGGCGTTTGTCCTCTTTCAGAAAATTCTTTCGTTCCACCTGCAGCATGGAAGTTTCCACTCTCGAAGGCAACAAGGGCGCACACGCAGCACTCTGGTGCAGCTCGTTTCGCTTCTCTGGAATATTACAGATAAATAAATAAACAGGTTACTGCTATACTTACATTACACGTCTGAAGGTTTTTCTCTAGTAGCGAATCGGTAGAAACAATGTCTCAACAAACAAGTAAATAGTAACATTTCTGGCCGCAAATCCCACCAGAGGAGCTTGCTTCATAGCTGTGAGTGGTACGTCGTGAGAGCGGTGAATCTGAATGCGAGAAATCGTAGTCACGTGATGATATTACCTTTAGTTCTTCGTGCGTGTGTGCATACTAGTCTGTGCGATTAAGCTGATAGATTAATCGTGCCACTCGCTGGCGTTGCGCCGTGAGCACTGCTCCTCAGCTAGAGGAAACGTGGTGGGCGGACCCGCTCTTCGCCGCGGGCGTCTGTCAATCAAATTGATAGACGCGTGAACTCGGGCACAAACTCGTTGATTCTGAAAAGGCCTCAGTTCAATTCGTGACTGTCATAGTGCCGGTGTGCTTGTCAAGTGTTTCATGCGGCGGACGCTGCTCAGCAGCTTCTTTGCATACAAAATAACTTGGTCAGCTTGCACTACTTGTGCAAGGCTGGGGCCATCGGAGCAGCTTGTGATACCTAGCTTCTTCCAGCTTTTTACGTGGTTCGTCTACTCAGTATGCTTGGTCTGCTTCGGAGTATAATGACCGTGTCAGTTCGGTCTCAATATTGGTGCTATTGATTAGGAAGGTCTTATTTAACATGATATTGAATAGTCCTTTCTTAATTGTTAATATCTTAATTACCACGACATTTTTACCCTAGTTTAATTCGCAAGGTCCTGAATAGCACAGATGTAATTAGCATAATACTAATTAGCACAATCCTAATTAACACGACCACGGTGAGTAAGGTCCTGATCATCTTGGTTTTAATTACACACCCCTATTTAGCGTCGTGTTATTTAACATTAATTTTTAAAGTTTAGTTACCACGCCATTAGGTTTAATTAGCAAGGTCCTGAATAGTACAGATGTACTTAGCATAATCGTAATGAGCACGATCCTAATAAGCACGCTCCTTATTAGCGTCGTGTTAATTAACATTAATTGATAATGTCTTAATTACTACGGCATTATTTACTCAGGTTTAATTTGCAACGTCCGGAATAGTGCAGAGGTAATTAGCACGCTCCTAATTAATACGCTCTCGGTGAGTAAGGTCTTCATTATAGTAGTTTTAATTACACGCTCTAATTAGGGACGTGTTAATTAGCACGATCTTAATTACCATTTTTTAGCTTTACACGACTTCATTAGCATGGTCTTAGTAAGACGTACCCTTAGTTAGCTCGGCCTTAGCATGATTTGGCCTAATCAGCTTCGTCATAGCACGTCCTGACTTAGCTAGGCATACCGCCCAGCCAATTAGCTAACCAGCCGGGCGCACGTGCTCTGGGAGCGAGCACGATGAAGAAGAGAACGACGAGGGCGCGCGCCGACCGAGCAACGCGCTAGAATGTACTGGCCGACCATGGTGATTATACACGTGGCCTCGGCGATTAGCTCTATAGCCGCGGTGTTGTAAGGCGCTCGGTGAAACTAATCTCAGAGGCCACGGTGCTGATTATTCTAAAGAATACTTAGTGCAGACATTAAACGCTTGAAAATGAATTCAAACGGCCCGCGCCCACGTCAAAAATATAGTTAGTAGAGCTTTCTGCCATTTTTCTTGCATGGGTGCATTTATGCACTCAGTGGAACGACAAACAAATGAAAGAAGCTGCCTCTAGTTTGACGACACCACCCAACCTTCTCGACAGCCCTTAATTGTCGTGACGCCGCGTTCCATCGTAACCAATGGAACGGAGCGCGCGCTGACGGATGGATTTCACCTACTCGTACTATTAGCTCGTTCAAAACGGGGTATCGCCAGAGCTCGGAAAGACCCCGAGTTTCTCCAAACTCGGGCCATCCTGCATAGCACCCCTGGTCACCATTCCCAATTTTGATGAAATTTACCGTAGGTCTAGGCATTATACACTCAGAACAGTGGTTTCGAAGTTAGTTTCGCGAAAAAAAAATTGTTCACCTGAAAAAAAAATATACAAATTTTGGCCGCAAAAAAACACCTTTCTCCCAATTTCGCAATTTCTTAAATTTGAGCGCACCTAGGGAAGAAACGGTGCAGTTCTTGGTCACAATATTTATTCCCCTTAAAGAACAAGTGAAATACAATCTTATGAGTCTATGATTTCCCTTGCTTGTCGAAGCACTTTTGAAGAAAAAATCACAAATACCTGTATTTCAGAAATTTATTGCTGTAAGCAAGTTAAAGTGAGGATAATAAAAATCGGTACATATTAGCTTTGATACTTTCGCTCTCTTGTAAAATAATTTGCGCCGTTTTATCGCGCACCGTTTCACTCGATAATTGGGCTGAAACGTAAGTGATTTACCAAAAACGCCGAACTTTGAAATTTTGTTTCAAAAGGCCATTTTTAATTTTTTTTTAAATCCCACTGATTGAAGTCATGGACGTCATCTACCATTCTGCGCAAAAAAAAAAAAAAAGAAAACGTTGCATTATTTTGGTTGCTAACAAGTTATAGTGCGTCAAACGTGAACAAGCCAGCCTAGCGGCCACGTCGTTCGTTGAAACTCGGATATAAGTTAAGTATACTTGTACGTGACATAATCACAAATCAGCAGCTCCACAGCAACAAATGCGCAGCCAGGTGTCACGGTTCAGCAAGCTTTGTCTTGCGATCAGCCGCTTGACAAACCATACATACGCGCTGTATTGAAGGCGCTCACTGCGAAACTGCCGGCAGAGTTTCCGTTGCATATTATGACATTTGTTGGCACTTAAAAGCCTTTAACTTTCACAGTGATGCATTCCTTCTCTCGTTCGTTCTCTGAGCGTAGTTTTGCGCGCAAGTGGAACTCATCCGCAGTCGAAGCGGCACTCATGTAAGGTGAGCGCCCGCAGCATCGAGCGGCCGCTCCTGCGGGTTTGTCAAGCGGCTGATCGCAGGACAAAGCTTGCTGAACCGTGACACCTGGCTGCGCATTTGTTGCTGTGGAGCTGCTGATTTGTGATTAGGTCACGTACAAGTATTTTGACCAACTTATATCCGAGTTTCAGCCCATAACGAACGACGTGGCCGCTATAGGCTGGCTTGGTCACATTCGACGCACTATAACTTGTTAGCAACCAAAATAATGCAACGTTTTTTTTGTTGTTGTTGTTTTTTGCGCAGAATGGTAGATGACGTCCTTGACTTCAATCAGTGGGATTTAAAGAAAAATTAAAAATGGCCTTCTTGAAAAAACTATTTTCAAAGTTCGGCGTTTTTGGTAAATCACTTACGTTTCAGCCCAATTATCGAGTAAAACGGAGCGCGATAAAACCACGCAAATTATATTAAAAGAGAGCGAAAGTATCAAAGTTAATATGTACCGGTTTTTATTATCCTTCCTTTAACTTGCTTACAGCAATAAATTCCTGAAATACAGGTATCTTGTGCGACTTGCCAAGTTTGTGATTTTTTTCTTCAAAAGTGCTTCGACAAGCAAGGGAAATAATAAACTCATAAGATTGTATTTCGCTTGTTCTTTAAGGGGAATGAATATTGTCACCAAGAAGTGCACCGTTTCTTCCCTAGGTGCGCTCAAAATTCAGAAATCGCGAAATTGGCGGAAAAGTGTTTTTTGCGGCCAGAATTTGTATTTTTTTTTTCAGGTGAACAAAATTTTTTTTCGCACAATTAACTAACTTCGAAACCATTGTTCTGGGTGTAATGCCTAGACCTACAGTAAATTTCATCAAAATCGGGAATGGTGACCGGGACCTCGTGTTCGATCTTATCTGGGCACACCCTCCTTTAGGCGCCATAAAGGAGCCGTATACAGTAACTCTAAAACACTTGTTCTCTTACCGTTCCTGCGCGCAGTTGCGTCGTCGTCGTGTATTTAGTTGTACGTTGCAGCCTTGAAAAAATATTTACCTTCTAAAGTAGCGTAATTGTACTCACAAGTTAATTGCCAATAAAATGGCATTGTTCCTTTTATTTAATTTTCAGACTTCTCAGAAGGTTGAACAATAATTAAGCATATTGTGACCGCGCAACAGTGAAAACTAATTAACTACAGCCAAGCGACCATAAATTAGCTACGTCCATAAGCCCACTTTGCTAACCGCAATAACGTGAAAACCATGCACTTTTTAAACTCTGTACACCCGCCGGTAGGAATTTTAGGGGCGAAGCTCCTTAAGGCGGCACCCGTTCGTCCCTCGTAGTCGTAGTAGTAGTCGTAGTGCGTAACCAGTCTTACGCTTTGACCTCCAAGGTGGTGCCGGTGGGAGATTTTTCCTGTGCGTTGTTGAACAATAAAAAATTCGCAGCGTGCGCGTTAACTAAAAGCCGAATTCTTCTGTCTCTCATTCCCCATTAGCAGCCATTGGCATGTTCCAGTAGGAAACGTTAGTAGAAGTAGAAGTGTAAGTGTTAGCTAAAAGCCGACTTCTTCTGTCTCTCATTCCCATTAGCAGCCATTGTTTACCTCCAAGGTAGTGCCTGGTGAGATTTCTCCTGTGCGTGATTAAACACTAAAAATTTTGTTCAAAACGCCGTTGATTGATGAAATAAACCAACGAAAGACGCCAGATGTTTTGTAAAAGCAAAACGAAAGAACGCCAGATGTTTCTAAAGCAAAACGAAAAGACGCCAGCTGCTTAACGAAAGACGCCAGATGTTTTCTAAAGCAATGGTTTTCTAAACAATGAAAATTCACAGCGTACATGTAAAATTAAAGTGAGCTGCAAGTCGTCATAACTCATCGAACCTTTAGTATAAACGCGCCCGATCTCACGTCGGTGATGATGTACTGGGCAGAATTCACGGAAGATTCACAGTTTACCGATGAACCTCCGCAGCTTCGCCCACTCATCATCATTCACTACGTGGATATGCTGTGATTTTTTACGCTTCCAGAAAAATACACGGGTGTCCCTTGCGATCGGTGTTGCGTCAGAAATTTTAAGCTCCATAGAGCTTGGTAGACTTATTTTTGTGGTCGAAACCGTGAGAAAGCTACTACAAGCCATTAAAAACACAAACAACGTTTCAAAGCCTCAAAAATTGCCACGATAAACGGCCTTTTACAGCACAGCGAGAGCTTGCGATGCGCGCCTTTGGGCCCATTAACTTGTTCCGCAACCTGGCGACTGTTCTGAGAAACTCGTGAGGTTCGGCGACGCGCTTGTAGAGCTCGTTTGGCCACCTCTTCTATTTTACCACTGGTGTCGCTCTTGTGCGGACGTTCACAGAATTACGAACTCGCACGACGCTCGTTAATTTGGTCAAGCTTGGTAGGCCCTAGCTAACATCATTCTCCGTTCTAAATAATGTTATTAATGTGTTACTTCTCAACCGTGCTTATTTGGATGCACTGGCAATCGAAACTAGCGTCGCCACCAGGGGTTTCTAGTCTGAAGAAAAAACAAAGCAAACAAGCAGGCGCTGAGCAAACACACTTCCATCAAACACGTGCGCCGCTCTCCCCGAATAAGATAGGCGCATCCGTGTAGCAAGTTGTCCTCTGCTGCTGCACCGTAGGCGCAATCATTTAGAAGTGTCGCGAGCCAGCAGGAAGCGCGCGGCCTCTTGACTGACACCCTTTCCCGGAAAGAGCTGATCCGCGACAGGGGATATGCTGCCTCAGTTCGCGACTCGTGCAGTGCTGCTGCTTCGCTGCGCGCCGGCAGCCGCCGTTTCCAGGGCGAGCATGGCTACGAAGATACCGGCCGAGTATCGCAAACTGGTGTGCGTAAAGACGACGCCCAAGTTCCGCGATGCGGTATCTGTGGTCACGGTGCCCATGCCGAAGCCTGGGCCGGGCGAAGTGCTCGTGCGCACCTGCTACGCCGGTATCAATGCTTCGGACGTCAATGCAACCGCCGGCCGCTACGTAAACGCACCAAAGCAACACCCGTTCGACCTAGGATTCGAGTCGGTCGGCGAGGTGGTCGCGGTCGGCCCAGACGTCGATGGACTTCAGGTAACCTCTTCACAACCGCGGGAATGCCGCAGGACGTGTAGCCGCATGCAGTTTCGGTTTCGTTCTTAAAGGGGGCGTTCCCGCCACGGTGGTCTAGTGGTTATGGCGCTCTACCGCTGACCCGAAGGTCGCGGGATCGAATCCCGGCCGCGACGGCTGCATTTTCGATGGAGGCGAAAATGTCTGAGGCCCGTATACTTAGATTCAGGTGCACGTTAAAGAACCCCAGGCGGTCGAAATTTCCGGAGCCCTCCCCTACGGCGTCACTCATAATCATATCGGGGTAATCATATGGGTTAAGATAATATCTTAAAGGGGCTGGTGTGTGAAACGGGGCTGCCAAACTAAACTCAGCCGAACTCTGATAAAACCTTTCAGAGAGCGCAAGCTGTGAAGTTATTGTCGCAACCAACGCATTTGTTATCGAAGTGATGTGCAGATATATATTCTGGATTATCTTGGATCTTGATTGAGCCCCAATCGAGACCAAATTTCTCTGGCTTCCCTCCACAAAAGCGCATTTCCATCCTAATTTGCGTCAATCGCGATGGAAAGTGTCCGTGCGATAGCAGCATTACGTAATTCGTGTAGTACACATATGTGGCCGAATTGCGTGTGTCCCTGATTTGGCTGCTGTATTTGATTGACTGTTGCAGGTCGGCAACGCCGTGGCCACGACCAACTTCCCCAACTTCGGCGCGTTCGGCGAGTACCAATGCGTGAAGGCAACGTGCGCGTACCGCATACCACAGGTCATACCCGAAGTAGTGGCGCTCCTGGTAAGCGGCCTCACGGCCGCCATCGGTCTCGACCAACAGGGACGCATTAGCGCTGGCGAGACGGTGCTAATTACAGCGGCCGCGGGAGGTCTGGGTCATCTGGCGGTGCAGTACGCGCGCGCAGCCGGCTGCCGCGTGGTGGCCACCTGCTCCTCGGACCAGAAGGAGGAGTACCTGCGCAGTCTGGGCTGCGAGAAGGTCATCAACTACCGCACCCACGACCTGGGCGCCGAGCTGGGTAAGGCG